>NC_046658.1:164164029-164165732 GCF_010883055.1 Belonocnema kinseyi | reverse complement strand
GAACCTGGTGTCCGCTGACCTTTATCGCGTCAGGTTCAAGGTCATTTGAAAGTCAAATCGATAAAAAACGCTGAAAAAATATGTCATTCCCATGACCTTGAACCTGACGCTATAAAGGTCAGCGGACACCAGGTTCGTAATCAGCGACCCCAAAAACCTATAACATATTTTTTTAAAATTTTTTTACCGTTTTTTCACGATTTGACCTTCAAATGACCTTCAAATGACCTTGAACCTGAAGCGATAGAGTTCAACGGATGCCAGATTCGTAATTAGCGACTCCAAAAACCTATAACGTATTTTTTTTGGTATGAAACAGAAAAAAAGTCTGATTCATTATCAGTGTCCTCAAAAACTGTATCCTACGAAATTCTGTTAAAAGCAAATGTTTTAAGAAGTACACTTCCACCATTTTGAACCCAACATTTTTAATTTTTGAAAAAAGTGTCATATTCGTAATCAGCGACCTCAAAAACTAAAGCACACAAAATATAATTAAAATTTAATTGTTTTGAGTAATAGACGTCCGCTATTTAGAATCCGCCATTTTGAATTTTGGAAAAAATTTCATATTCGTAATCAGCGACCTCAACAACTACAGCATACAAAATTTTGTTTAAACGGAGTTGTTTTATGTAGTAGACGTCTGCAAGGTAACGACCTACATCCGAAGGCACAATGCAGCACTAAGACTGCTTTATTACCATCTCTGTCACTTTCACGGTATTAACTTTAACATCGCTCCTCTAAATGCTCTTAGGGAAATAAATTCAATTGTCGAGACATAAAAGTGTTGCATTCACTGGAAATTTATATTCTCGACAATTGTTTCTGTTGCACACTTCGAGAAGCGAACCCTGTTCGTTATCGAGTTTTCGACACCAGCTGACAAAAACATCATCGCCAAGGAGAATGAAAAGAAAGAAGATCTGAGAAGACAGTTACGACTATTATATTTGGAATCTTCTGTTAAACTAATCGTCCATATCATTGGCTAAAATATGCTAAAACACTTGCGGGCAAAATTCAGAAGGCGGTCATCTTTGGGTCGTGAAGAAATTGAATCATATATTTCGTGTAATTTTTTTTTTTTCATCTTTTCACAATATGACGTTTTCAAAAATTTCGGGTCTAAAAACTCAAAATCGTGTAATTTACTAAATTTTAAATATACACAAAAGTAAAATTTATATGATCTTATAGGGATTAGCAAAAAATAAAGTAAAAAAAGCCTTGATAACACTAATACTTTGGAACTTATATCTATAAATTTAATCGCAATCGAACTACAAATTCTAAAAAATATTTTATTTTATTTTATCTTTTCTTTATTGAATTAATGTTACAAATGCTGTAGATAATCTTCATTTGAAACATTTTCAGTAAACCAACGTGGAAATATTGGGTTATTATTACCTACACGACATTCCCTCATTTCAGTTGCAGTCATATATTCAACTACACCGCCTATCATGTTTATTTTCAATCGGGCCTTACTATTATTTGTCGTATATAGTGCACGAAGAATCCCAGTATACTCCAGTATGGCATAAATGTCACCATTAGATGTCGATAATACAATATGCTCTCAGCATGGCACAGGCATCTACAGTCTGTCAAGTTAAAGCGTGGGTGGCTTTACTCGCAGTCGGTAAGGTGTATCGACATGATTTTGGTGTCAAAATATTAAGAAGAGCTCCCTC
>NC_046658.1:164159484-164163929 GCF_010883055.1 Belonocnema kinseyi | reverse complement strand
AATCGACTCGGGATACTTGTAAGATACTACCATGATTTTTTCAGATTTTTTGGTCCAAAAATAAATTAGGCCAAAAACCGGCCTTACCGACCCTCCCCCTTTGCAACAAAATTGTTGAACTGTTAACTAAGAATTATTAATTTTCAAGCACGAGCAGAATTAATTTATTCTAAGTTGTACATTTATTTCTTTAAAAAATCGTTACATTTGTAACCAAAGAAGTATCTTAAATTAATTAAATTAAATTTTAATCAAGCAGTTCAACTTTAAACTTAAAAAAGGAACATTTTTTAAAAATAAGTAGAAAAATCGCAAAACTGGCGAGCGAACTCTTTTTTTTCTTCAAGATAAAATATTCATGTTATAGTTTCACATTTGAGGTATCCTAATTTTGAGGAGAAAAGTATTTTTTCGAGAGTCTAAAACATAAGCTGAAACGAAAACGATGTTCTTTTGTGTGCGTCTGCGAAAAATGCAGCATTCTTTCTTTAATGAGTGAGTCTGAAAACGTCCAGTTTGGATCAAATCTACAATTAAACAGATAACAGGTTCTTACCAATTATAATTAATATTTCAATATTGTAATTAATTTCATTGAAAATAATTGATAATCAATATAATGATTAAGATGTTAAAAATGACATATTTCAGACCATAGGATTTAGATGTTCAATGATTACTTTATTTTCATTCTTCGACGTTTTGAAAACTATACGTTTTCCTCATCAGAATAGAGTCGTATACATTTTATTTATTGTTTGTACGAGGAGAAAAAATCTTCAAAAGACACCCAGATGAAGGCTGGATAGTGTCGGATTTTCACCGACTAAAACCCCTCCTCCGCGTCTACCAGCGACCCTGGAAACCGTTTTCGCATTACTTTAAGGTCGTTGGTCACGGACGCATTATGTCGAAAGTCGACAGGTGTCTATGAGGGGCACAAATGTGCTCCCCTAGCACCACCTTGATAGCTCTCTGTCCTCCTTTGTTGCTTTGAGCTCTATGCGCACATAGGCTGATTTTGTCTGCCTAATGGTCTTGAACAAAACGCCATAATCATCCGGCTTGACATTCACCTGGACTTCATTTGCAATATCCGCATATTTGTGCACAGAAGCAGGCTTTATGGCAATGGCCTCTGTTGGGGGCCGGGTGTTTCCTATATTCCACTGATGAACTTGGAACTGGTTCCCTTGCCGCAATCTCGAGCCACTGATTGCCTACGAGACTGCGACATTTCGCCCTTAGGTTGCAAACCGAAAGACACATTAGCTTCGACTACCTGCTGTATGCGTGCCTTGTTAGATGCATCTTTTCACCTCAGGACTGCTGCCTCCCATCTACCTTTTAACTAGTGCATTTCATCTTGCACCGAAAGGGACCTAGTATTGGATAGCACCCAATCGGAATCGACGGTGAAATCTTTCCTTACTTCGTCTATATTGCTTTTATCAACACCCACCATGTTTGGTTTTATTTCGGGGTTTCTTCCCTTAGGTGTTCCTCTTAGTTCATCTCCTCTTTGTTTTTTGCCTGCCTGGCTTGGAAAGCCCTGTCAGTAGTCACGCTACCGTCAGCATAGCCGCCAAACTCATTAAAGGAGAGATCAAGCACTACCGCGACAAGAACGTGAAAACACGTTTAAGTAGTGGGAGTCGTATACATAAAACTTAGTAATGGAAAGTTAATTTTTTTGTTCTTAACAAATCTAAACTAATTTACCGAAATGATTCATTTACCTTAAACCATTTTCACAAATGATTAATTGATAGAAAGTTATTTCAAAGAATGGAGAATCATTCGAAAATAGTTTTAGCGAAGATTACTTTTATCCGAAAGTCCATTTTAATGAAAGTTCACATTTCCGAAGACCTAACTTTGCGAAATTCTGCTAATTTTGCTAAATTCTCTATATTTGTTTAATTTACAACAATTTATATCCTATAAGTGCCGAATGCTAATGTTTTAATTTTTTTAATTCCTGAATCAAACTTTTTTATTAATTCACTATATTCTTGTAACTTTGAATTCATATTTAAACAATTGTTGCTGCTCTACTCGTTTGAAAATTGAACCAAAACGTACATTTGTTTGCATTATGAAAATTGTTTTCTTAAAATATATTGCCTTTTTATAAATCTTTTTAATAATCTTATGTTATCTAAGAAAACACAAAATAAAATCTATTTAACCAATTAATATAAAATGAAGCTAATTCATAGGGTTAATATAAAACTTGTTTCCGTGCATTACCCCACTTTAAAAAATAGGTTCTAATTTTTTTGTCGCATTTTAGTTTAACCAATTTTTATTTATATAAATTTTTCTCAATTATTTCATAGAACAATTGAGGAAAAGGGAATTTAGCATTTATAATATTCCTTTTATAATTTATTATACCTTAATTGTACCTCCTGAATCTTGTTTGTTAACAACCACATTTTCTGAAAATTTTGTTTAAAAAATTCCAAAAACTGACTCAGTGAGCATCAGATGAAGTAAAAGAAGAACTGGAAAGAAAAGATGCGTAGTTTAGTTTTACATTTTGGCATAGTCTTTAGAAATGAAAATACGAAATATTTCAAAAAGGTTTCTAGTATTTTTACCAGTTTTAAGTTCGCAAACAATTATTCTTGTATTAATAAAATATTTGTTTCTAATAAATTTTTTTTTTTCGAATCTCTGTTACAATGTCGGTTAAAAATCAGTATTTTTTTACGTCATCGAAAGTGAACATATATTATATAGTTTATTTGGAAAATTGAATTGTTTATTTCATGAAAAGCATTTCGATTGATAAAATAGAACCGGTAATTCTAGTTCGGTGACGCTCGATTTTCACATGAAACCAGCATCTGCTATTTGAGATGAGAATCTCATTATTGTAATAATCATAATAAAAAGTAAGAATGATACTCTTATCTGCAAAGAAAAGTCTTGAGACTAATGACATCGTTATCTCACGTACATATGTGTTAAGTCTTTTGGTGAATATAACAATTCATACTGTGAAACCTGAAGATTTCTTTTTTAAATTATCATTTTTTTCGTGTCTTATTTTTGAATAGGTCAACTTAATGTTATTATTTTCAATTTAAAATAAACAATTTTTTCACTCGTATGAAAGCCGTCCTCGCTTAGTTCACTCCCTCATGAAAAGTGCAATTATTTTTAAACCAAAACTATAATAAATGAAATTTTTTTCCAAATCCGATAAATTTTTGAGTAACGAGGATGAATCTTTAAGAAAATAGTTTAATTTTTTCGCCAAATAAATTCCTTTTCAACAAGAATTACTGAATTTCTACTTCAACAGCTACATGTTCAAAGAAGACATTTTCTATCAAACAATCGAATTTTTGTAAACTTCAAAGGAATAATTATATATGTATATATATTAAATAAAAACGCAATACCTTAATCTTTAATTTATTTAGAAAAAAAGCCAATTAAGAGAAAACAAACTGCAAAAGGTATTAGAAAAAAACATTCTGATAAAACTGATGAATTTTCTATTTATTCTTAAAGAATGTAGTTCACAGTACGTAAGGACCCCTCATAACGAACGTAATCATGGTTCTTCTTTTTCTTATTCTGGCACAAAACATTTGCCTGACCGGTTATCTCCAGAGGAGGGCAGATTCTTGCCAGATTCAGGTCTACTGCTAATAAGCCTCGTTCTATTCCAGTACTAGGATGTTCACTTGGACGACTTGGATAAATTCGGTTCATGTACCGTGAAAATTAGAGCCATCTATTCGAATAGTATAAGTATGTTTTTCCTGTCCGTACCAAATCTAGACAGCGAGCGGAACAGAATACCTTAATGCCCGTGCCCACCCACGAGTTTATTGTGTTATCACTATCCAATGGTGATGTTTTTGTAATATTGGAGTACAGTGGGACTTCATGTAATATATACGGCAAATAGAATTCATTCAAGAATAAAAATAAATATGATAAGCGGCGCTATTGCCCAAATGATCCACAATCAAATAAGAGACTGTCCCGTAAGAAGACCTCGCCCAAACTTTCCACGAAACTTTATTGCAACTTTTGCAAATGACGACTCCCTGCAGTTCATGTAGAATCACCATAGCGAAACTCAGGAGTCTTCTCGTCCTGCAAGATGCAGGTATATTTCAGACAGGACAGCGATTGAAATTTCGAAGATATATTTTTCCTACCCATAGATTAATTTGAATGCCAGTAGATCAGGCGGCCTATTTGTTTGAGCCAAACCAATAATTTATGTTATTTTAAACATCCAATGGTGACGTTTTTGCAATACTGAATTCCAGTGGGACGTTTCGTGGAGTTTATAGGGCAGATAGACATCATATGAGAGTATACAGTCTGTCAAGTTAAAGCGTGGGTGGCTTTACTCGCAGTCGGTAAGGTGTATCGACATGATTTTGGTGTCAAAATATTAAGAAGAGCTCCCT
>NC_046658.1:164141798-164159384 GCF_010883055.1 Belonocnema kinseyi | reverse complement strand
CGCGGAAAAACTCGTCGAAAGCATGCCTTCGAGGTGCCAGGCCATCATCGACTCCGGCGGTGATTGGACAAAATACTAACAGAAAAGCATTTTGCTCGACACGTTGACAAATGTAATTCCATGTAGAAACATGCGTTTAAATAAAATATTTTACCAAAAAAGTTACCCACGCTTTAACTTGACAGACTGTAAATAAACATGAACAGCAGTAAGGTACATCATTTGACCCTAGACGAAATTAGAAATTACCCAGTAGTCAAAAATCACCCAATCTTCCCAAATAGTTTTATAAAAGCTTTTGAAAATTACAATTGACTAGATTCGGAACGGAATCCTACTGGCGAACGTCATCCTGTTTATTCTTTTTCAGGCATACAAAATTCACTTGATTCGGCTATGTCTGAGTTGCCTCCTCTTCGTCCCAGGCCCAGATCGCCTCCGGGCAGGCCTCCTTTTGATCGAGTACATGGATATGCATTAGAACAACTTGCATATGTTCGGCTTATTCCCCAGGTAAATCAGAACCGACGATTCGAATTTCGAAGATACGTTTCTCTTGCCAACAAACCAATTCGATTGCAATTAGAACATTTATATATGCCCGAGCCACACCGAGAACATATTATATTATTGAAATTTAATACTGCAGTTTTTGCTATATTATAGTATAGCGGAATTTTTCGAAGAATATACAGAGCAGAAAGATATCATCCGAGATTAAAAATAAGCGCGATAAGCGGGGCAGTCGATAATATGACTACATTGAAGTGAGAGAATGTCGTGCAGGCAGTAAAAACAGAATCTTCCCACGTTGGTTTAAAATTTTTTATAAATGAGGATTCTCTACAGCATTTGAATCATTAATTAGCTTTCTTATTTCTGAGAATATTTGAAATTTAGAAAGTGACACAATTTTGAGGCGTCAGGCTCTAAATTTTGAAAAACACCATATCCCGCAAACCGCTAATAGAACTGGAATGATTTTTGAAGCTGTAGCGTATAATTGATGTTAATTTGAATAATATTTAATTTAAAATAAAATAAACATTTTGAAAGAAAGGGAGAAAAATCAAATCAAAATTGTGTTTAAATATGAATATTTCGACTGCTGACGTTTCTCTACATCCACAGACAAATTAAAAGACACTTTTTAAGTGTTAGAGATAGTTTCTTAGTTCAGTGATAGAGCATCATTATCCACGCGCAACGAGAGAAACACTCGGTCAAACGAAAATAACAGGTAACAATAACTTGTTGATTTCAAATCGTAGATTTCAAATTATTTATGTCTTACGGTCCAATCGTAAATCGAAAAAATAAATATGAGTCAAAAAAACATGTTCTTCGAAACTCAGATATTTACTTAATAGAAAAAACTACTTTCAAAACTTCCTGACGTTTTAGTACACATGCGTACCTTTTTCAAAGGTTCTTAAACCTAAATAATTTTATTAAAAATTAGTAATTTTAGTACGAACAAATATGATGGATAATTACGTAGATTTGAATACATTGTTACTTGAGTTGATGATAGTTTAAATAGTCAAACAGATCAATTTTCAGTAAAAAAAAGGAACATTTCAGTCAATAGTTTTAAGAAAAAAAAAATTTTGTGTTTCTCGTACAATTTTAAAAAATGTAGTGTAATCGATTGAAGTCTCAAAAAATTTTTTCGAGACTTCAATCGATTACACTACATTTTTTAAAATTGTACGAGAAACACAAAATTGGCGTAGGTTAGGAATGACGAACAGAAATTGACAGTTTTAGAAATACATGAAGAATACGTAATGAACGATGATGTAATAGGCAAGTTTCCAATGAAAACCACTGATGTGGAAGCACGTAATTGAGTTTAAATTTGAAATAAGAAATTTTAAAAAAAATTTTTTAATTTTCAAAAAATGTGTATATGTACACATCCACACATATGCATATATCTACACACATATAGCATACATACATATACACATATATACATATAGAGATGATTAATATTAAAAACATTATTTTTAATACTCTGATAAATTTTATTGATATTTAGAATTTCAGTCTGTAAATTAACAGAAATTTTACGATATTTGTTTATAAAAATAGACTCAATAACACGTCGTTGATAAGTATTTTTAAAAAAAATTTTTTAAATTTCTTATTTCAAATTTATACTCAATTAGGCGCTTCCACATCAGTGGTTTTCAATGGGAACTTGCCTATTACATCATCGTTCATTACGTATTCTTCATGTATTTCTAAAACTGTCAATTTCTGTTCGTCCGTTCTAACCTACGCCAATTTTGTTTTTCTCGTACAATTTTAAAAAATGTAGTGTAATCGATTGAAGTCTCGAAAAAATTTTTTGAGACTTCAAAAAATGATTAAATTTTAATTAATTTTCTTAAAACTATTGGCCGAAATGTTCCTTTTTTTTACTGAAAATTGATCTGTTTGACTATTTAAACTATCATCAACTCAGGTAACAATGTATTCAAATCTACGTAATTATGCATCATATTTGTTGGTACTAAAATTACTAATATTTAATATAATTATTTAGGTTTAAGAACCTTTAAAAAAGGTACGCATGTGTACTGAAACGTCAGGAAGTTTTGAAAGGAGTTTTTTCTATTAAATAAATATCTGAGTTTCGAAGAGCATGTTTTTTTGACTCATATATATTTTTTCGATTTACGATTGGACCGTAAGACATAAATAATTTGAAATCTACGATTTGAAATCGAGAAGTATCAACGTGTCGAAGAAAGGATTGATTTGTTTCATCAAATCATTTTACAACAATAACTTGTACAGCGCAATTTTTGTTTAATTTCAGATTCTTGGTTTCTCATTCATTATTCTCTGCAGTTTGAGTTAATTTGAAGAACCATCTTGTTTACCTACTTTTGTTATTACATACATAGTTTGAAAGGAATTACTCAATTAAGGAGGGCCACTCATGTAACGGCTTCAGAAAATCGTTTTTCCTGTTCGCTTAAATGGAAGCTAGTCGTCCCAAAAACATGCTGTGAAACTTTCAGAGCCGCAGCTGCATTCTTTAACCCCTAAAAGGCGCCCCGCGCGCCAGGCGCTAGCCTGCCCATGCTGCCTTTTTTCAAAATGTAAATCTTTAAACGCGTCTTTCTCAGTTTCACATTTTTTTAAACTGCGTATTTTTTAATTTGTTTAGGTTCACATAGAAGCTATGAGAAAATCGTTATAAGAAAAGGCCAAAAATGTCTCGCTGAAGAAATTATCCTTCTCTGTAGGTCTTAAAACGTATACGAAAGGAAAATCCAATCCGATAATTTTTTTGGAAGGTGTCACGTTGAAAGACAGCAAAAATAGACAAAACCCGAAATAAAAACCTTTACATGTCAATCACTAAGAACAATATGGTCGATTTTTTATGAAATCGGCAAATCTTAATTTTCGCATAAAAACAATAACTTTCATTTAAGATGATAAAGTTATAATTATGGTCATCATAATGAAAAATTCAAAATGATATTCTTAGCTGCGACGAACAATCTTCAACCTAATAACGTCGCTATCTTACATAAGTGTGAGATAACGACTACTTGTGTACATATTTGTACCCTGATTAAGCAATGGAACATTCCTTTTTTACGGTTGCTAACCAAATTATTCACTGAAGGAATAATCAGTTTTTTCTCTACTTTGTAAAAATGAGGATGATATATATTTTTGTATTTACTTTGGTGCTACTCGTTAATTCTTCTGGTAAATATAATAATTTCATATGCATATCTACCGTTCTTATTATATTTTGTATGAGAAATTCATAAACACGTCTTTTTTTAAGGCCTATGGTGCGAACCTAAGCTCCCCTTTCCCGACAAGTTCTTTTATTATAGTATCAATTTTTTATTGTCCTATTCATAAATAAGGTAACTTGGTGATGTTATTTTAAATTCAAAACAAAAGACCCTGGGATTCCACCAGTGGTCACAATTTAGTAAAACTTCCAGTTTTTTCTAAATGGTTTGATAAATACCTGAAACTATCACTTCAAACCTAGTTATAATTCAAAAAATGATAAGACACATCGCAGACAAGTTAAAATATATTTTTGGTAACTGAAAATAAAAAGCTTGACACAAAAGCAACAATCGTTTATCCTCGAACAAAGCGAAATATATAGGAATCAAATTAATGTTGAGGTTGAAGCATTGTCAAGATTTTTTATGTGATAAATAATCTGCAGAGGACTACGATATAAAATCCTTTCGATTAGAGAACTTGAACAAATTAAGCAAAGAAATCAAGCAAAGAAGATGAGCCTCAAAGAAAATAGTTTAATTTTTTCAACAAAATAAATTACTTTTTAATAATAATAACTGAATTTTTCATCAAATAGTTAAACTTTCGACCTGGACTGGCATTTTCTGCAAAATAGTGGAATTTAAAATAAATATCAAAATAATTTTCGAAACATCTAATTAAAATTTATTTACTTCTTTTCAAGGAAAATAATAATTTAATATTAGTCGTAAGATGTTAAACAAGAATGAAATTATTAAGAATTTTCCTTTAAATGGATTTAAATTTTTTAATGAAATTATTTACAATTATGATAATATAGAAGGAAATAATTGCAAATGTCATCATAATAATGGGAAACCCAAAGTGTTACTGAAATAAACTATAAGTGAATAACGTGTATTAATAATGAGTTTCATGTTCTTGTAAATTAAAAGCAAGTCAAAAGAATTCAGAAGAATTCATTCAAGTTTTTAAGAATTGCAGGTAAATTTTAAGAAACTTAGAATAAATCTCAAAGATAATTTTTAAATAATTGCAATTTAATTATTTATTTGGTATATTTGAAATGACTGTTTAGTAAGTGGTGTTTGAAGTTAAACACAGAATAAAATTATATTTCTAAAATATTCATTTTCTACAAATAATATATGGTTATTTTACAGGAGAATTTGAAGGTTGCGAGATATTAGATTACAATTTATTTCGCGTAACTTTGACTGCTTCATCAGAAAGATGCTTTGTGTAAAAAAAGTCAAATTCAGACAATGATGTTAGAAAAAAATGTAATGATAAAAAAATGAATCTTTTACTTTTTCTTACAGAATGCAGTTCACAGACCAACTTCAATCCTAATAGAAAACGTAATCCTGGTCCTTCTTCTTCTGCTGACAATCTACTTCTTCTTGCAGAATGCTGTTCTCAGATCGACAGGAATCCTAATAGCGAACATAGTCCTGTCCCTTCTTTTTCTTCATCTGGCAAACAGGATTCGCCTGACCGGACTTCTCCAGAGAAGTCTTTTACCCGTAAAAGGTCCAGATCTCCTGATGGCACGTCTCCGACTACTAAAGTGCTTGGGCATTCACTTGGACAACTTGGATATATTCGACTCATTCCCCGTACAAATAAGAACCTTCTATTCGAATTTCGTAGATATGTTTTTCCTGTCGAAAAACCAATTAGACTGCGAGCAGAAGAGAATAAATTTGTGCCCTTGCCAGCCGAAGAGTATATTGTATTAGCAGTATCCAATGGTGATGTTTTTGCAATATTGGAGTTCAGTGGGTTTCTTCGTGGAATATATATGACAAATAAGATTCATTCCAGAATAAAAATAAATATGATAAGTGGCGCATTTGAAAAAATGACCCGAGGTGAAATGAGAGATTGTAAAGTAGGCAAAAGTTACCCAATTTCTCCACAAAATTTTAAAGAAACTTCTGCAAATGTCAACTCCCTAAAGTCCGTATGGAATCCTCATAGCGAACACTATGAGCATCCTATTCGTGCCAGATCCAGCTTTCTTCCAAGCAGGCCTCCTTCTACTCAAGCGCTTGGATGTCCAATAGATCAGCTTGGTTATGTTCGGCTTATTCCTTGCACCAATCAAAAGCAGAGATTTGAATTTCGAAGATACGTTTTTCCTGCCGATAAAGAAATTCGAATGCGAATAAATCATATAAGCTATAAGTTTGCACCAAGCCAAGAATATATTGTATTATCGACATCCATTGGTGACGTTTTTGCAACAATGGATTACAGTGAAACACTTAATGGAATTTATAGGACAGATAAAGGTTACTCGCGAGTAAAAATAAATATGATAAGCGGCGCAATTGATAATTTGACCCCGGATGAAATGAGGGATTGTCCATTAGGAAGGAATCATCCAATTTTCCCAAAAAATTTTATCAAAGTTTTTTCAACATACGACTCACTACACTTTGAACGAAATTCCAATGGTGTAGGTAATCCTGGTACTTCTTCTGCGAGACAACATTCACCTGACAGATCTTCTCCTCAAAACCCTCCTATTCGTGCCAGGCCCAGTTCTCCCCTTGGCAGGCCTCCTTCTCATGAAGTACTTGGGTATCCACTTTCAAAGCTTGGATATATTCGGCTTATTCCTCAGGAAAATCAGAACCAGCGATTTGAATTTCGAAGATACGTTATTCCTACCAATAAACAATTTCGTTTGCAATTAGAAGGACTCTATGTGCCCTTGCTAACGCGAGAATATATTGTATTATCAAAATCTGATGGTGACGTTTTTGCAATACTGGAGTATACTGGGATTCTTCGTGGAATATATGCGACAGATTATGGTCATCCGAGAATAAAAATAAACATGACAAGTGGCACATTTGAAAAAATGACAGCAATTGAAATGAAGGAATGTCATGTAGGCAATAATTACAAAATCTTTCCACGTTGGTTTACCAAAGCCGTTTCAAATGAAGATTCTCTACAGCATGCGTATCATTGATTTAATAGAATAAAATATATACTAAAGTATGATATTCGCAGTAATCCGTAATGAGGTCAAAATTAAATTAAAAATATGAATGAAAAACTAGTATGGTTATCACAGCTTCTTTCTTGTATCGTTTTCTTAAGGTCGTTCAAATTTTTTGTCGGAATATTGAAAATTGAGAAAGTTGCACGGATTTTTTGAAATTAAGAAAGAAAGAAAAAACAAACAAAAATTTTTTCCACCAATTGTTTGAAACTTTCAATAAAATAGTTTATTTTTTAGCGGAATAGTTGAATTTTTAAGACAGACATGTTTTCTATAGTTTTAGAAGTTCATTTCGTATTTTTGTCGCAATCACAAATTTTCCTCAGCAAACAAAATTATTAATAATATCTTTAAAATAATTTGTGAAATTGCGTTTGCATTTTCAGTCGAAGAATATTTTAAACCACATTCGCTGCAAATTTTAGTAAACAATTCTACAAAATGACTGAGTAAGCATGAGCTAGAGTGAAAAAAAAAACTTTAATCAATTTTTCTAGAAAACATGTCAGCTTTTTTGTTGCTATTGTAAAAGTAGGAGAACTGCAACGTTTTGTCTTAGCGTAAAATTTTGTCTGCCCTTATGCTATATGACAGCTGAATTTTTTGCCATATGTAAAATTTGGATGACATTTCTATTTTAGGTCCTAGGACAAAGTTTTATCCTATATCAATTGTAGCACTAGATTAATTTTTGTTGTGTTTATCCTTGTATTAACAAAATATTCTTTCCACAATCGTTAAAATTTATCATTTTCTAGAATTAATTTAAAAAACTAACAAATTTTATGAGTAATATTTGTTAAAAATATTTAACAACCATGTTAATAATTTTTATTTATTAAAATATTTGTTTGCGCTATAAATCACGAGAATGTTTTATTTTCTGTACCTTTTTAAAGATTTTTCTTTCCATATTTTTTATATATTTTACATACATTTTAGTGAGTTGGGGTAAAAATATTAAACAATATTTAATTTTTCATTGGAAAATAATTGTTCTACTAACTTTAGTTCACATCGTATCCTACTAAAGAAAACCTTTACATCGTGCAACTTTTTAACCTGAATATTTTTTAAATTAAGCTAAACCCCTTTACTGTGCATACTGAGTAGATAGTAGTGGAGTTTATTTGTGTTCCTAGCATCTGATTTTTCGAAGGTCCCAAAAAGAAAATAAAAGCTTCCAAAAAAATTCATTTTTTCCCAAATTTGCTAACTGTGAATTTTTTTAAACAATCGACTCGGAATACGAATACGATTTGGCGAGTTTATTATAAATAATGTTTTTTCAATTTCTAGGGCTTCAAATAATATTTTTAATGAAAATTTTTTTGATAAGTTACATGCAAGAAATTCTCAAATATATTAGCATCATCGATTGATTAAACAATTAAATACTTTTGAAAACATAATTAATCATTTCTCCACTGGATGAAACACTACCTCTTGAAAATATTGATGCATATTTTGAAAAATGCAGTTTCGAGAAAAACGCGTTTCAATTTTTGACTACTGATTCATACTTACAGTTGTTCGCGCCTCTTGGAATATTCCCAAGCGCTTAGTATGCTCCCATTTCATAATTATTTATTATAAAGCGACATAACTTCAAAAAATTATTCTTAGAACAATATACTATCGCAATATGCAAAAAAATCTATTTTTCGAAAGTGAAAGACTGGCGTAGCGCCTTAAGGAATTATTGACATGGAGCAGTTCTTTATGTTGAACTTCCAAGATTCATTACTTGAATATCAGCTGTTCAAGTATGGAAAAATTTAACGGGTCGGGTTTCGATCAAGTTTTGAACATTTTTTATCATTTTGGTCCAGCATATTCGATTGGTGGTTTTGAGAATTTTCAAAATTAAACATCGGATTTCGAAAGCTAGAGTATCACGAATTTTATCAATATCTAAACATTTTTAATAACTCATGTCAAGGATATAGGATCCGCCATTTTGAATTTGAAAAATACAACACAATATTTAGAATTAGCGACCTTAAAACCCTAAGTGTTACCAATTTGATGAAAATCTGAACATTTTTAATAATTAATCTCCGCCATATTGGATTTGTCTTTTAAAATTTTGAAAATGTAACACCATATTTAAAAGCAGCGAGCTCAGAAACCTTACTACCAAACTACCTAACTATGTTACCTAACTACCCAAACTTTTTTTCAGATCCAAACATGTTTACTATATGATTTTCACCATACTGGATCCGGCATTGACAATTTTTAAAATCCAACTTGAGATTTATATTTAGCGACTTTAAAATCCCAAAATCCAGTGCGTAGAGCGATACAGGTGATAATAATATGTTCGTTAAAACCCAATGAGCTTTAATAAACGAGAATTCACAATGACCAAATTGCATTAGTGAATGCCTTAACCTTTCATTTTAAGATTTCTGTGCTAAAATGTGGAGGGAATACAAAGATTGAGCGCAGAGCGCGAGATAAATATATTATCGACCGCTTAAATAAATATAGAAATTTAATTTTAATAATACACAAAGAAAAGGTGTGTACATCATTATATATTTGTTTTACAGTCGACGCTACTTACCTTGCCGCTTCCCCTAACTCTTGCTCGAGCTCTTCCCCAAACACGACCGCGACGGCTCGGCATTCGAGAATGGTTCCGCTGGCTATTTACGTTGCCGTAAATAGTTTAGGTCTTTTAATTCAATTTTAAAGCGCAAAAAGTCATTATATGCTTTGTTGATGAGGCTTATAAAAGAATTTCGAAATCATAATATTTATATCATATTATGTTATTTTTCAGTTTATTCCGCGAGAGAACGATGTGCTCACAATTTTTTAGAATCAAATGTGAGATAATAACTTCCACAATATGTATTATGAAAATCGAACTTTCTCTGTTTGTAAACAATGCTCTGCGCGCGGCAACGTACGTAGCGTGCGAAACAATTCGCATCAAACACTACGCATCAAGATTAGACTCGAGAGTGGCGGCACATTGTTTCCAGGAAAATTACTCCCCTACGGTCCCATCCGCGGCAAGGTAAGTAGCGTCGACTTTAAATGGATCGAAAAAACGGTCAGTTGTTATATCCTGGAATAATCCGTTTTATAAAAATATTAGCAGTCGAGATAATTATCATCTTTTTTCCCTAAAGAACGATTTCCATTCTGAGATATTTACATGCGATAAAAGCCACTTTTAAGGAAAAGAATGTTCTTACAAATTTAATTAAAAATGATGTGTTTGATTTGATTTTTTGAAATTTGTTACAGAAAGAAGTTATTTCGAAACAAAAGCATCGTTTTCTTAGCCAAAACGAACTTTAAAAATCGGATCATGCATCAGAAATGTAAAAGGAACCTTAAAAAAGGATTTTAAAAAACTGGTTTTAAAAATAAATAGGCAAGAAAATTCTTGGACATACAAAATCATAAGTGTGGGAGAAAATTAAAATATTAACATAATAAACAATAATATATGGAAATCAAAGTGAGGCTAAAATGCTTGGTTCAAGATAATTGTTTTTTCTCCAAATAATTTCCGAAATATCAAATAAAACACATGAAAGAATTTTTCCCCTTAATCCTCTTAAAATATTTTGTAGAATATATTACTCCTTCGAAGCTTTAAATAGGCGCTATAGTATACACTATAAAAATTTTTCCTGTAAATATCAGTCTGTACTGAAACGTTAAAGATTCCATACATTATGACATCAGGTTTAATTACATTTGTAAGAACATGCTTTTTCCTAAATCTGCCTTTTATCAAATGTAAATATTTTATAACGACACCCTTGACGCCTTCAATGTAAGAGATAACAGCTTTAGTATACCCTATATAATCTAATGAGGCAGTAGAATATTTATGAGACACGTTCTTAATTAAAATTCATCATTAATACATTAATCATCGTCATTTCCAACTAAGAAAGATGATGATTGTCTCGATTCTGATTTTATCTTTGGCCGTTTTTCCCAATTCTATTGGTAAATATACTAATATAATATATTTATATCGTGGTAAATTTTTTTCAAGCTGCACTCAAATCAACATTTTAGAGATGTAATCTGCAGGGAGCAATTTTATACTCACTCACATTTCATGATTCATTATGACTAAGCGAATCGAAAATTATTAAATACTAGACGATGTAATGAAATACATGTGCCGTGTTCGCGAGCCTGCCTTTTTTAAATTTGAAACTCTCTGAAAAACGTGGAGAGCGTCGCAATTCTGCATCAGCATTTGTACATTCTATCATTTGATCTACGTGGCGTTTAACTGGGTGAACTCTATTATTCGATATGATATAAGTCGATGGTGAGACTTGTTTAACAAATAGTGCCAGTCATTCTTTTTTCCGATCTTCCACCAAGGTCGCCTACCATAATATGTTCTCCCGGTGAAAATTCTACCTTGCGCTTCTTCGGTCTCGCTGTTATTTGATCACGTTGTTTTTTCGCGACTGTTTCTGTAACGCTTAGTTTGAGTAAAGCGAACCTAGTTCTTAATACAAAATTTTAAAATTCAGTGCTTCTAAATTGTAGGCCTCCGCCTTTTATACACTGCAGAGGAAGTCCATGTCGTGAAAATAATACTTGAAAATCTTCGCACAGTCTGTATGCTTTTGTGTTAGTTTTAAAGCTAATTATTTCTGGCCATTTGCTATGAGCATCGATTGCAATCAAATACATATTTCCATAAAATGGACCTGCGAAATCACAATAAATTCGGCTCCATGCTTTGTCTGGCCAAGGCCGTGTAGTTAAAGGCGTGAATAGCGGTTTCTTCACTTCTGTTAAACAAATTTTACAGTCTTATACTAGAATTTATACGTTATGATCAATATTAGGTCACCAAACATCTGTGCGTGCAAAATTTGGATATTTACACTGCCTGAGTGTGTAGGATGCAATTCTCTTCATATTATACCTCTTAAAATTTTCTGGTATTACTGCTCATAATCCTCAAAATAAACACTCTTTTTATGTTGTTAATTCTAATCTTTTGTTATACATGTTTTTCTCATCATTTGACATATTTCTTGTATTATTAGGCCAATTTCCTAAAACATGCTTAATTCCTGTACCAATAAATTCATCTTTTTTACTTTCTTTCGATAGAGTTTTATAATCGAATGCTGCCATTCCCTCTTCGAAAAATTGTATATGTGAAAAGTTTGAATCTATAATTTCAGAATAATTATCTATCGGTAGTCTCGATAATGCATCGCAGTTTGCATTAGCTGCTGATTTTACATGTTCCATTTTAAAACGAAACCCGAATAAATAGTAAGCCCATCTTTGAAACTGATTATCTGCGGTTAATGTAATCCCTTTTCTTGGACCCAGTATTAATTCTAATGCTCTATTATCCGTACTTAAAATAAATTCTTTTTCAAACATAAATGCAAAAAACCGTTGTACTCTGAATAATATCGCCATCGCCTCTTTATCGAGAATTTTTCTATTTAATTCGTTTTTTGGTATGTTTTATGATGCTAACTATTCGCATCAGTGCGATATAATAGCTGATAACCCATATGTCGAGACATCGCATGCTAAGATTATTTTTTTTTTCGGAGCAAGATTCACTAACACTTTAGGTGAAATAAAATCCTTTTTTACCCACTCAAATGCTTTTGAACAATTTTTGCCCCATTCAAATTCCTCTCTTTTTTTAAAATCGTATAACGGTTTTACATTTACCGATCTATTTTCTAAGAATCTCAGGTAAAAGTTTATCAATCCCAAAAGAGATTCTAATTATTTTACAATTTTCGGTTAAGGCGCGTCAACCATGACTGTTTTTTCGATTCTGATTTATGCAAACGAATTTTTATTTTCTTTCAGTTTTTACAAGTTTTACATTTTTTTAAATTTATTATATGGCTGTTCAGAAATTATTGTCGCGCAGGTACCTGTATTAATTTCCATCTTCATAACATTTCCATTCACTTTTACATTTTCAAAAATCGGCTTACCTTCTAAATCCTTTTCACTCATAACCTGTTTACCTACAAATTCCTTTCTATGTTCATTTAAGTAAAGAAAGTCTCTTTTATTTCCACTAGCTTCGTCCCACGATGACTTTGCTTCGTCAGCTGTTTGGTTATTGCCTTCAGATTCACCATCGTTCTACATGAGCTGTACTCGTCGCTAGTCCTTACTTTATGTGGTCCTTGTTTTCTGCATACTTGCTTTAAAAGTCCCTTCATATATAGTAATGAGAAGTTTGCTCTATCATCAGCTACTATCAGCTGACGTATATTTTGCTCTGTATGCCTTCTCGTACTTTTATTTGTCCAATGGAACTGCGTAGACCATATTAGGTAAAAACTTCTCTTTTCGTCTCTTTATTTTGCATTATTTTTCTCGTAGCTGATGCATTCATTTCTTTGGATTCGTGTGCTGTTGCTTCTTTTAGGGTAGCGTTTGAAAATCACATTTAAGTGATAACTTGAATTTGTGTTTTGCTGCTCTAATATCTTTTACTTCAAAATATATTTTCATTTGCTCGATGAATGTTTCCCGATCATCCTTATGCAGTGAAAAATGAACTCTTTGTTCTTCTATTTCACTGCCTTCTTCTAACTTTTGATTTTTGATGACCTCTTCCTGTCCAGGTCTTCAGCGTTGTGAAATATTTCTACTTCTGCAGATTTTTCAAGTTTATTGGCCTCTGCTTGACTTTGCTCGTTCGAATTAGCTTGGCTTACACTTTCCGTTGACGTGGCTTCTGTTGTCGCTTTCATTTTTTCTTTTTCTAATTCTTTTGTTAGCAGTGAAAATTGATTATATCTAATTATTTCTATGACGTGATTTACCACTTCACGTAAATAGTCTAAATCTGCAAGATCTAACACATATGCACATTCGTAATTTAGCAAATTATGAATTATGTAATTTACTCTTCTTGATTTTTTCTAATTTTTTTACAAATTTCACCTTTTTTACATATCTTTCTCAGTTCATTTGCGCTAAAGTAATCATAGGCAGTCCCTAAATGTTCCTTGTTAAACTTGAATTCTTAAATAACCTCTATAAGCTCCTTTTTTGAAACACGACGTACCCACCTCGTAGATTTATCTAACACGATTTTATTCCAATTTGTCATTAATGCAATTTTTCATTAAATTCCTTCTTAATGTATCACTTTTTAGTTGCGTACACTTCGACTACATCTGCACAACTGTCTGCAGATACCCGACTATACTGTTTAAAACACTTCCATATGTTTTAACACGTCTACACCTTCGTGAAGGTGTAGACGTGTTGGATAGCCGCTGAGGCACGCTACGCAGAAACGTTGACGCGGATGTTTTATCATACATCATAGTGGTGATCACTGGCCCATGTTATTAATTGGAAATAAACTGTAAGGTCTCACAGTATGATGGAGCCAACGTTTCGATCGTACATTTTGTAGTTTTCCGACTTGACGCCGCCTGCGGAACGGATATTTTTAGATTAATATTTATAATTTTAATTTCAAATATAAAATTTTACATATGAATCCAAAAACATCCGTCCTGCTGGGACTTGCATTTTGGTGGTGGTATTGAGAAAGTATGCAGTGACAGTCGGTGAGAAGTTTTTACAAAGTTTGTGTGGAAAGTGTGAGTGGAGTGTTTGGGTGGAAGTCTAGGAGGTGAGTGCGGCTGTAAGGGGTTCACTGGGAAGATAAAACTAATTTACATTGTAGTTGGGGGGTGGGATTTGGCGAAATAGGGAAAGTTAGGTTAGGTTTGCAAGGGGGCGCGGTAATTTTGTGTTCAGGATCTTGGGTCTGCATGGCGAACAATGGTGGTTCTTGTAGTGCTGTTGGATGTAAGGGGTGAGAAAAGGGTGTCTGAAGGGGATGTGATGGGTGAAATAGGGCAAAGGAACTGAAATTTTAAGGCGGTAAGCGACAGCAGCCTTAAGAGGCATCTGTTGACGACAATGCGTACTTTTGTGTATGGATAGGTTACAATTACCGACGGACGAGCAGCGAGAGTACTGGCAGTGCTAATAGTGAAGTAGACGGGGAGAAAATATCCAGAAGGACACGACGGCCAGTTGTGCCAGATGAGCCAGTTGAGCGAAAGAAGAGATCAGGCAAGGGAGAGAGCATTTATTGAGAGAGTCCGAAGAAAAACGCGCTAAAGAGTCCCTTTAAACAAAGCGTACAAATGGAGGGATTATGTTCCCCCTAAAAATGGAGGGGCAGGCGGAGAAGGAGGCTATCAAGGTGCTGATAGGCGAGATCAGAGGGTTCAGGGAGGACGTGAGGGTGGCTATGGAGCAGATGGAAAGTATGTGGAAGGACCTGAGGATAAGAGATGAGAGATGAGAATAGGAAATAAAAGAGCTAAGGGGGAAAGTAGAAGGATTGCAGAGGGAGTTGGTGTCGGTAAGGAAGGAAAAATAGGATAAAATAAAGGAGATGGAAGACGATATTAGGGTGTGGAAAGAAAGGACTGAAAAAAAGGCTGAAGAAAGTAGGGGGCAGGTCGGAAATGAAAGCAGTTGACATAGTCGGGAATGGGGAACTAGCACATGCAGATGACATAGTGCTGCTGGCGAAGAGTGAAGAGGCTTTAAAGGAGATGATGAAGATGCTGAGAAGATACATGGACAAAAATAGGCTAGAGTTAAATGCGGACACGTTGAAGGTTATGTTGTTCAGGAAGGGAGGTGTGAGAGATAGAGGAGGGGAGTGGAAGTGGAAGGGAAAAGCGATACAGGAGGTGAAAGAGTTTGTGTACTTGGGCTTCCCGTTTCAAAGCAATGGTCATTCCCGTTTCAAGAATGGTCATATAAGAGAGAGGGTGAGAAGGGCAAATGTGGTGATGAGGCAGGTGTGGGTGCTGGGGGAGAGGTTGTTCGCAGATGATTTTGTAAGGAGAATAAAATGGTTTGATTCTCTAGTGATGAGTGTCTTATTTTACGTAGTGGAGGTGTGGGGTTCGAAGGTAAGTGAGGAGGTAAATAGGATACAGGAGAGGTATGTAAAGTGGACACTGGAGTTGGCAAGGAATACGTTGAACTATATTTTCCGGAGGGAGACAGGAAGAACGAGTTTAGGGATTATAACAGGGAGTTGAGCGTGTAAATATGCGGAGAAATTTTTAGAAGAGGGGGGAAGTAAATTGGTTAGGAAGTGTTGGTGGAGAAGGAGGACAGACGTAGTGGTGGAAAAATGGAGGTGGAAAGGGAAAGGTATTTTAGAACGAATGGATTGCAGGTGGATGGAGCTACCAGGAGGCACGAGAAAGAAAAGAAGGTATATGAGTTGGTTTAAAAGAATGGCATGGAGAAAGAGAAGGCAGAAGGAGAGAAGAGAATAAGAGAGTCAAAGTTTAACGGGAACTGTATGTGCATTATGCCAAGGGAGAGAGCGCCATATTTGTCTGAAAAAGAAAAGCAAGGTAGTCAGAGACTTATAGCGAGAATGAGATGGGAAAGAGGAAAGCGTGAAAGGGGATGCAAAAGTTGAGCACTGGTTGGAGGAGTGTGAAGAGGTGAAAAGGCGTGAGATAAGCATAGAGGTATTGTTGCATGAAAGGCGAGACAAAAAGTCAGTATCATGGGTGAAGGGGATGTCGGGTTAGATGGGGAAAAAGAGAAGGAAGGAGAAAGAGGAATGGAGAAGGAAAGATTGTAAATAGGAGAGGAAGTAGTTATTAGAAAAATGTAAATATTGTATATGGTAGTTAATTATTAGATGTTAGCCGCGGAGACCGAGGCTAGTAATGCGAGGCAGAGCGATAAAAGAGCGAAATGCGTACGAGGCGAGGCGCAGCGGGGAAGGTTAGGCTATAGAAACGAGCAAATTAGCTATTAGCTGTGGATGGATGATACTTTGTAAGAAATAGTTGTAAGAAAATTTTGTAAAAAATGGAAGTGTAAGCAAGTCAATTTTTTAAGACCAGCAGACCAAAAAATAAACGTTTATCTATCTATCTACATCCGTCCTTCAGACGAAGTCAAGTCGGAAAACTACTTAATTACTTATAAACTGTCTTCACTTAAACGAGGGGCTATTCACTTCGAAGTCCGCTGAAGTAAATGTAACGTAATTTTAATAATGCCGTTAGACTTCTATCGTAAGTTCGCGACTTCGTTTTACTCTAGTTTTTGAATTTGTTAGTTGTCTGACTTCGATGAATTCAAACGATTATTCTTATACCATTCGATTTCGATCCTGATGACTTCGTTTTGATTTCGTACTGGCGCGGCACTGACTTCGCACGATGATACCCTCATCTTTGCTAACCATCACCACTATTTCTTTACTCTTACGACTTCAAGTATAGTTTTACTAATTTCGTCATTGCTACAACGACTTCGTTCAAACTTTCAGAACATCTAACTGAATACAGGTAAACACTACCACCATGGTAGAAACCTGAAGAAGATCGTCGATGTACGATCGAAACGTTGTTTTCATCATACTGTGAGACCTAACGGTATATTTCTAATAAATAAAATAGAACACTGATCAAGAACAAGCTGTACTTCATTACATCGTCTACTATTATCAACCTTGGTCAACACTAGAACATCTTAAAGAAATGATTGAATACTGTTAATATTTTTATATAAACGGATTATTCCAGGATAGATAATCTGATCAGTTTTGCGATCAATTTTCCAAACAAACATATAATGTGTATTTTTTATGTATATTCTAAAAATTAAGATTCCTTATTTACAGTCTGTCAAGTTAAAGCGTGGGTGGCTTTACTCGCAGTCGGTAAGGTGTATCGACATGATTTTGGTGTCAAAATATTAAGAAGAGCTCCCTC
>NC_046658.1:164124394-164141698 GCF_010883055.1 Belonocnema kinseyi | reverse complement strand
GAGGGAGCTCTTCTTAATATTTTGACACCAAAATCATGTCGATACACCTTACCGACTGCGAGTAAAGCCACCCACGCTTTAACTTGACAGACTGTATATGAGCAGGTATCTCAATCTCACTGTATTCAGTAAAAAGAGAATAGGATTAGTTTTAAAAAAACTATAATAGTTATTTTTTTCCTCACAGCTATAATATTCAATTCCAAAAAGGCATCCCTAGCGTGATATTAGTTCTGCTGCCCATCGTATATGGCGCAAACTTGTGTGAAATGCATAAGCGCGGCTTGCAAATTTTTAATCGTTGCAGACAACAATGTTAACTTTAGATTTAATCTTTCTCATTAACGCGGCTTATTTTGTGTTAAAAAAATTTGATGTAATAAATAGATTTTGTAATTTAGTTACTCCTTAATAGATTAGCTCGATAATATATTTATCAAGCGCTACGCGTCCGGTCTTTGCATTTTCCGCACATTCATGCACAGAAATTTTAAATTTTCTTGCTCGAATGGTGGTGACTCTTAATTTTTGTTTGTTGAAGTTTCCTCGGTTTTCGCGAACACATTCTCATTACCTGTTTCGTGATTCGCAGTGGACTTTGTCCAAAAATTGATATTGGCAGGGTCAATTTTTTTGGATTTGCTAAATACAAATCGGAAGTTGTTTATCCACATGTCCAAATGACAAGGGACCATCTCAGTAGGACAAATTGAAAGGTGCCATCTCGGGTTGCGAAACATGGAAGATTAAGAATTTCATATAAATAGTATTAGAAACAACAACGCCCTCTGAAATAGGGAAACTAATTATTTGGTTCTGCCAAGACCTTGTAATTTGGAGACGTCGATTTAAAAAAATCAAAATGGTAAATCCAGTATGGCGGACATTGAATAGTAAACATGATAATAGATTTGAAAAAGGGTCATATATGGCAGACGTAAACTATTAAAAATCTTCGGATATTAATAAAATTTAAGATTCTCAGGTTCTTGGAGTCTTAAAATTGAAATCTGATGTTCAATGTTTTAACTTTAACACACTCAAGCCAAACTAAGTGGTATCACGTTAAATAATTTTGTTTTGAAATTCCACATGTGTCTCATTATGTATTGGTTTGTAATTATGGACATACCAATAAAAGGATGAGAGTAAAAAGCACTGTATGCGGTAAAACGCTAATGGAGAAAGTGATGAAAGGATTTTTAAAGAATTTAATCACTATTTTTGTTAATACTTGACAAATGTGGATCCTGGATCAAAATCTAGATCGTTTTTGTCAGATATGATGAGTTTCGCATATATCAGAAGGCTTCTTACAGAATCATCAAGAAGGCGAGAAAACGACTCGATCCCATCTTCGCCTGAAACTGTTGATGGATTCACTAGAAGTGAAGTAGAAAGACTACTTAATGATTTGGGTTCTCCGGAAATTTCATACGGTGGGGATTCTGGACACTATACGCCTCCGAATCCTGCAGAACATACTAACCAGGACCATCAACTTGCACTAAGACAACACCGTAAGTTGAAAACTTATGTATTTTGTTAAAAATTAAAAGAAATTAGGCAGAAAATTCTTTTCTTTGTTCAGAAATAAATTTTCAACTGAAGATCTAACTATTTCACTTTCCATCTAAAATTAATCTGTTTCAATCAAAAATTGAATTATTTAGATGAAATTTCAATTAGCTCATAACAAAATTATTTTCCTACTATAAGGTTCTTGATGTCACTCAAAAATGCTTGAAGTGAAAATTAAACTACATTCTAAAAAATTTGTTTTTTCTCAGTAAATATTTCTTTTTTTTTCGATCAAACCGTTTCCTTTTTTGAAAATGGACAATTTTAGTTGCAAATTGAAATGTTTTGTTGAAAATTTCCTTTTCTTTGGTTAAAAAATTATGGTTGTTACAAATTAGTTTTCTGCTTGCAGATCTATCAGTTTAGTTGTAAATTAATCTCTTCGGTTAAAGGTCTAAGTATTTCGCAGAAAATTGCTTGTTTTTTTTAAATTAAGGATCAATTTGCTCTTACTCTACAAAAAATTCGTCATCATTACTTACTTAAAATTCATTAATAGCTCTCCCTTTCAGCAATTTTATTCACATTTATTTAGTGTTGGAATATTTACAGTTTAACAATATGAACAAAACATGCGTAATCCATGCTACAACAGAATCAAGCTATAGATTTCTGATATCTAAACTTTTTATAAACTAAACTTAAGGTCTCCTCGGAAAAATAAAGCTATCCCTGTATTCGCCTCTGAGATATCCCGAGGTATCTTTATTTGGGCAATAAATTAACCAAAAATTTAACAATTACATTCTTTATAATTTTTTCGCAACGAAAAATTATAAATTGGCCTTAAAAATTTAGCTACTCACTATAAGTTGGTACTACTACTAGGTAGCAGTACTACCTAGGTAGGTAGTAGTAGTAGGGACTACTAGTAGGTGCAACTATTAATATAAGTATGTACTTCTACTATATGTAGGTACAACGAAAGTTTGAATAAGACAGTTAAAAAAAATTCATTTAGGAGAGTAACAAACTTCACTATGAATATTATTTTATTGCGAGCAAATTCTCGATTCATGACATTATCATACATTAATGATCAATAAAGTTACAATAGGGCTAAGGTTTAAAAAAAGTATCAGCAGCGTCAATTTCACGATATTGAACTTTGACTTGTTATATTTTGTTGAAAAATCATTAGAAACGAGGAAATAACAATTAGGCGAATTCCTTTACATTTTCTGTAAATGTAGGTGTCATAAAAATTAGAAACTTTGAATAATAGTAGTTCACAGAGTTAATTATAGAGGGGGACCTTATTTCAGCTCCCAATTGTGATATAAGACTCAGACAAAGCCTGAAATATTTAGAAATTTCAAATAATACAAAGATATACAGAATAAGGTTTCAAAATTATTAAATAATTGGCTATTAGCAATTATGTTATCTTTATTTTTTCTTCTTCCGCGTATAAAAGGAGTCATCAGTATCAGTGTCAGTCGAGGGTCACTATTCAGCACATTTTTGAAGCTACCTGATTACTGGAATTACTCGTATTTATTTCTAGGCTGCTTAGAGATTGAATATATTACCTGGATCAGTTACACTTGTCGCCCCCCAAGAGACATAAAAATATGCAGAATAAATAATTGCTAATGGTAAATTATTTAATAGTTTTTAAAACTTTATTTCGTATGCCATTGTATGACTTGAACTTTTTTTTACTTATCTCAAGCTTTGACTGAGCTTTCTATCACAATTTAGAGCTAAGATAAGGTCCCCCTCTATAACTAACTCTGTAACCTAAATTATTTTAATTTTTTAATTTTTACCATACCTGTATTTACATAAATCATAAACTCTTTTTTCTAAAAAAAAAAAACTTTTCGATAAATCAGTTTTTTTTTAATATCAACAGTTTCAAACCTTGAAGAAGCTAAAGTTTGACTGTCGCTGCAGCAGGATGTGGCGTGTTCACTTATGCGTCAAGAAACTTCGGATAATAGATAAGGTGCAAAAATTTAATAATGTTCTATAAATTAAATAATAAACCTTACTATTTTTATTATTTTTTTTTTATTTGCGCATAGTTAATGCGTGCGTCTGAAATTTGTCAGCCTTACCTAAAAAAAGTTGGTCTTATTCAAAAAGAGGTTAACGAATTCAATATAACTTTACTTGAAATGAACATTATAATACTTTGCAGATTCGAAGTTATTGGAAAAACTGACTGCCATAGCTTTAGTCTTTCGATGGGACTTTATGTTTTAATGACGAAAAATAGACAAATCGAAAATCTATGGTTGAATCTAGTTGTAGGTAAGAGTCAACCTGGAGGTGACAAAACCAATAGTTAGTTTGTTATTCACTAACACTATGGAGGAATGATACTTCCGGAAAATTGCTGAATGATGAAACCTTCTGCTAGTATACAGTTTGTTTATGTTTCTGATCTTTAAACATTAAAGACGCGGATAAAATGTTTCTTACCTTGAAACCGCATAAAGAATTTATTCCTCAGAATACTTTGAAAAATACCTAGAGGTATTTTAGTAATGAGACTGCTAATAGGCCTGCAATTGTTTTCCAACATCCATATCACATCACTAGATGTATTATTAAGGCTACTTAAATTATATTTGTTGTGTGAAAGTTATTGGAATTTTTCATATACACGAAAAATTTAATACGATGAAACTCGGAAGCTGCATCCGTTTTCTGGCTGACGTTGATTGCGATAAAAACTCGAGAAAGTGCTCCTTCGGATATTAACGCTTCTATATGCTTATGCCTGAGTGACCACTGCACGCTTGCCACAACTCCGTTTACTACGAAGTACGACGTGGCGTCAGTTTTCGGAAGGGATATATCCGGCGAAGTTATATCCAAGCTAGGTTCACAGTCCAATTTTTCGCTCTGATGATGCAGCTGAACCTAGTTGTGTCTCTAGAAGCGCCCCACGGACCCTCGGTGAGCAAAAAGCATTTAAAATTTTTGAATAAGTCGTCAAATTCGATGAAGGAAATCTCAAGTCCTACCGCGACTTTTTATTATTATTATTATTATGTTTTCATTAAACTGTTACTCGGGTAAACCCGGTTATATATCATAGCCACGGACTAAGTCAAGTGACTGATGAGATTAGAATGTTATAACTTAATTGAAATAATTTAGTACGATGCTTGAAACTTTCTGCGATGATGGTGAAGGTATACAATTACGAGCGGCCACGAGCGTTGGAGGTGACTACAGTCACCTCTGATTGCTTTCTATGCTTTCTTAGAGCTACCTTAATATATAGTTATATATTATTATTATTATTATTATTAATATTAATATTATGTGTATTATATGAGACCACCTTCCACCCACATGTACGCATGAGCTTTTACTTCGCTTCTAGAAAAGTTCGCGAGATCTAGCAATTGATTAGTAAATTCTTTAGCGTCAGTCTCTATTCCAGATTAATTTGATCTACGTTAAAAGGCTAAGGGCCAACACAGCTTTACGCATGGACAGGAACATAAACGTATAATACGGCGTTCTTCTTTAGATGGATCGAAGATCGAGCTTCCAGCTAAAAGGTAAGGACCGGGCAGCCTCATCATCCCACGATCAAAGTATTACACATGTGCACACCACATGTGCATAGCGTGATCCAGAAATTGGATGACACAGAAACATATCTTATGAATCTTAAGGATTTCTAGTAAATAACCTCAGGAATTAAAGGAAACGACTGTTGTGGACTTGGTTCTTCCAACAAAGGAAGAGTCAACCATTTTAGGCTAGGGTAACTGTCTTTATTTCCGGGAAGTTCGTTACAAACTTCCAGTCAAAGTGCACCCATCCAGGAGAAGTTGTAGTCACTCCTATGTCGTATTCAAATCGTTAGCGCATCAAGTATTCATCTTGATATGTTTGAAAATCTAAGCGCTGCCGAGGCATACCAGAGAAAATAGTTCGCATGTATCTCTGCACGACCCGCTTGCATGTTGCCACCCCCAGGAAAGAAGTTCACCGTGCGGATTTATTATATTTAAGAATTATCACATGTAACTTTAATTGAATAATCAGGAAGATTCTTTCAGCAAAGGAACTTTAGATTCAGCCAAAGAAATTAGACAAACACGTTCTGATAACACTTTTTTCTGTTTCTTCTTGTAGACCCGACTTCTCGAGAGGAGGCACCTTTTCGTGCTAGGTCCAGGTCTCCTACTGGACTGCCTTCGTCCATTGAAGTGCTTGGATATTCACTTGGACAGCTTGGATACGTTCGTCTCATTCCCCGCACAAATGAGAGACTTCGATTCGAATTTCGAAGATATGTTTTTCCTGTCGGTAAACCAATTAGATTGCGAGCAGAATCTAAGTACTATTCTCCCGTGCCAAACCGAGAATATATTGCATTATCAGCACCGAATCGTGACATTTATGCAATATTAGAGTATAGCGGCGTCCTTCGTGGAATATATCTCCCAAATTTGCATCATTCGAGAGTAAAAATAAATATAATAAGCGGCATAATTGAAAATATGACCCGCGATGAAATTAGTGATTGTCCAGTAGGCAGAAATCGCCCAATCTTTCCGAAATGTTTTATTAAAGCTTTTGAAAATTACGATTCACTACAGTTCGAACAGAATCCCAATGTCGAACGTAATACTGTATTATCTTCTTCTCCCCTACTACATTCACCAGGCCAAACATCTGTTGAGGAGCCTTCTAATCGCGCTAGGTCCACGTCTCCTCCAGGTAGGTCTCCTTCTGATCGAGTACTTGGATATTCATTAGAACACCTTGGATATGTTCGGCTTATTTCTTGCAAAAATCACAGCCAGCAATTTGAATTTAGAAGATGCGTTTTTCCTGCTGATAAGTCGATTCGAATGAGATTCGATAAGTTGACCTATGTCTTTAGCCCAACCCGAGAATATATTGTATTATCCACATCCATGGGTGATGTTTTTGCAGTTATGGATTATAATGACATTCTTCGTGGAATTTATAGAGCAGATAAAACTCAGTCGCGAATAAAAATAAATATAATAAGCGGCGCAGTTGATAATTTGACCCCAGATGAAATCAGATACTGTCCAGTAGGCAAAAATAAGCAGATATTCCCGAACAGTTTTATTAAAGCTTTTGGAAATTACGATTCGCTGCAGGCGAGGTGGAATCCTAATGGCGAAGGTAATCGAAGTTCTTCTTCTCTCAGACAACATCCGCGTCAAGGGACTTCTTCCTCGGAGGATCATCCTGATGCTGGTTCCAAGTCCCCTCCGGGCAGGCCTCCTTCTGATCGAGTTCTTGGATATGCATTAGATCAACTTGGATATATTCGGCTTATTCCTGAGGCAAATCAGAATAGGCGATTTGAATTTCGAAGATACGTCATTCCTGTCAATAAAAAATTTCGATTGCTATCAGGTCATATCTATATTACCGTGCCCTTTCGAGAACATATTGTATTATCAACATCAGATGGTGACGTTTTTGCATTACTGGAGTATACTGGGATTCTTCGTGCAATATATGCGACACTTCCGGGTTATCCGCGAATAAAAATAAACATGGTAAGCGGTGCCTATAACAAAATGACCGCAAATGAAATGAGGGAATGTCATGTAGGCAATAAATACCCAATTTTTCCACGTTGGTTTTATAAAGTTGTTTCAGATGAAGACTCTCTACGGCATGTGTACAATTAATTTAATATGAAGAAGAAAAAATAAAATATAATATAATTCATGGTTATCGAAGCTTTCTTTTTTTTACCTTTTGGTAATCCCCATAAGGACGCGAAAAATTTGTTCAGACGAGTATTCAAAGTTTATAGAGCCTAATCTGTCGACAGAATTTGAGTGGTTTATGCAGTCAATATCCAAGCGCGACGAAAGACACAGTGGTGCGAAATCATATTAGAAAGGTACGATAACTCATAAAACACAATTCTTGATAAATTTCAAATCCTTTTTTTTTTTTAGAAAAGTTTTTATTGAATCTACATCTGTGATCTGAAAGGGATTTTTCAATTTTTATTGTTACGATTTTTATTCCGTACAAATAATAAACCAATGTTATTCTTTCCTTTTACGCCTATCATTTGGTAAACAATTCACAATTTACCTGTTACTCGTTATTTGCTATTTATAATTTGTAAGGTTTAAGACAGGGGTGCGAACGGTTATTGGACTACAAGATTATGAAATACAACATATTGGCCGTAACGAGCTATTTGTTTTTTAAAGTAATATTTTGACATTATTAGATTACATTCTTTTTTGAAACATATGTAGTAGATCATTAAAAGGTGTCATTCGATATTATTTGTTACTTTTATGAACAGACAGGTGGAAAATTATGATGATATCATTTGATAAAAGTTTTAAAAGTTAAGAAATAGCCTCTTGCTGAAGTATCATCTTCTCGATGACAACGATTTAAACGTACAATAGTACTTATTTTGTCTTGTAATTCGAAACATGAAAGGAAACATGCTAACGGACGTCCCCGGTCTTATTTTTGTGGGTTAATTCTAGCAGGTTTAATTTTGATAAATTTGACTAATTTCTCTCCCATATTTTTTCTTGAGGACTACCGACAGCAACGGTTACATTAGTGGAATGGCAGAAACGTTTTTGAAACTTAATCATGCCGCTTTCTCGGTATCATTCATAGTTTCGACAAAGTTTGCATCTCTAAATAAACTGCGGATTTCCGGGCCATCGAAGATACCTTCATTTAATTTAGCATCACTTTTGTGACTAAAAAATTGGCCCAAATATTTGAAGCATTGCCCTTCCATGTTTAAAGCTTTAACAAATTGTTTCATTGAACCAAGCTTGATATGAAGAGGAGGTATTAAGATTTTAGATGGATTGACGAGTGGTTCATTTATCATATTCTGTTTTCCAGGTTTAAAAGATGTTCTTGATGGCCAAGTTTGTTTTGTATAGTGATTCTTTCTATCCCTGCTATCAAACATACACAGGTAACATGGATACTTGGTGAATCTAGGTTGTTGTCCAAGTATCATATGGAGAATTTTGAAGTCTCCACGTAATCGCCACTAATGTTCTTCATACTCAATTTTTTTTAAAACCATTTCAAGGTTTGAGTACTCTTATTTTGGCACAGTTGAATGTGCTAATGGCACAGGAGCTTATTGGTTTGTATTGTGAAGAAGAATTGCCTTCAGGCTGCGCTTGAGCTCATTGATAAGTCCTTTCAATTTTTGCAATGAAATAGATTTGTATCTTTTTGAAAACATTTACGAAAGTTTTCCTCTCGATTTCGATACACAGTTAATTTAGTGCCCTTCGTCAACATATTCCTACTCTTTAACTCCGACCGAATAAATTCAGCTTGTTCCATTGATAGACCAACTTTTCTAAATAGATCATTAAGATTTTCTTGATTAAATTTTTTCGCACGTCTCTCTTCACCGAAAGGGATGAACTCCTCTTCACTATCGGAAGAGTACCCGTCTTCAGTCTCATCGAAAGTCGCTTGAAGTCGTCTCATCTGATATGCTCTCACACGTTTCATTTTTTTTATAATGACCATTATTCCTAACTTTTTCTTAAATTTACATCGACTTCCAGTACATTAAATCCTGTAGTGAAGCTGCCTCGTGACTCGTTATCCTCTAGGCCTTCTACAGTCGTCTTTCTTGGAAGCTGAAGGCTTGTAACAGTAGGACAAGCTACTTGATTTTTTTTAAATTTTGTTCACGCCGTCTACTGTAGTTAAAGAGAAAAAGCAATCGTTTTCAACGCATGGTTTTTTCCATATTGTCGGCGTTGTAAACTTTAGTTTGCTCGTATCCTTATTGGTTTCGTAACGCCTGATCATGCTTTTGCATGTGCTACAGATTAGATGAGGAACCCAATTTTTATGTTGTTGTGAAATTTCAATTTCAAAGCATGTTCTGTATAAATCTGCAATTCGATTTATTATTTTTCTTCCTCTTTTCCCAATGTATTTTGAACAAATGTAACTAAAGTTATCCGGATTTCTGGTTCATTTGTGAGTGTATCGATTGCTGGACGTACCAACACAGTTTGTTGAAGGTTGGAAGTTATCCATAAAAAACGTAGGACCCCACTCGCTAGGAATCCTGTCACGATCGCAGATGTGTCCACCGAGCTAGTGGTGATAACTTTCATACCTCCCCAGGCCTAAGTATGAGGGCTTTCTCACTTGAACGAGGACAATGTCAACTCGTCGTCGGACACACTATGGCATCATCCGCCATAGTTTATTGATTCATCTATGAAATACCACTCACATATAGATACAATGTGTGTTAAATAAGGGTAACGGTAATGAAATAATTTTTTTGCAGCCAATTACGCACGTGCCTTAAACATTGTTCTGATGATTTGTGTTCCATTTAAAACCGTAGGCCTAGTTGCTGTATATACGTGCCACGCCATTTATTAGACTAAGTGGTGGGTTAAGGATGCATATAAGCATATATTTATTAATTTCAAATATATTTAAATATACATATGCAGATATATTTTAATAAAACGAATCAGCTCAATCCGTAGTAATCAAATTTGTGCTCAGATCATTTTTCATTTTTTCGCTTTATGGTATTGAAAAACCATTAAAAACCATGAAAAACCAGGTTTCTTCCATTTTTCCCGAAAAGTAAATAGACAACCCCCCAATCTTACTTCGGATTCGGATTCAGCGACGAAAAATACATAATAATACACCTGTCTGTCGATATGCTGAGGATACTTTTTTCTTGTTTGGGCCTGTGTAATAATTGCATCCAGTTTCAAGTTTTAAACAAGGAATGTGTTTAATAACACAGGAACAAAAAAAACTTGTCTGAACTTTTGACCAGACAATGTTAATTTTTGTGATTTTAAGGTCGCTAAATTAGAATCCGGTTGCCGCTTGACTTAGCATTTTTTTAACACCCTAAAACAGCCAAAATAGCCCTTTTTCCATAAAAAATGTAACCTGACCTCCAATCAGTCAGAATTATTGATCTTCCAGTTGTAGGGACAAAATAAGCCTAAGAAAAGTTATCCTTTGTTTTTTGGGTCGCTGAATCGATGTCGGGCCGTTTTTAATCTGAAAGGTCCAAGTCCTCCCCTAACCAAAAACCATACCCTCCCAAAATTTCCACAGCAGTCCGTCTTGTTATTTTAATATGGCCTTGATGTTTGGACGCATACAAGACTAGTAATTTTAGGACTTCGCCAAATTCGAATTTCAGGTGACTTTTTGCTTTTCGAGTCAGCATAGGATGATCTAAAAACTAGTACATAAGAGCCGAAAAAACCCTAAAACATGCGAAGAAAGTAAACAAAATTCATTTGCAGCAAAAAACGGGTTATTGAGCAACTTAGAAATTTTGTTTCGATGTTATAAAGAATCGCTGACTCGCAGAGCAGAAATTAACCTCACTTTCGGATTTGCCGACGGGATAAACTTACTAGTATCGTATGCGTCTAAAACTGGAGGCCGTTTCTCCTTCTCGAATCGATGGATTGGCTAGGTTTGCAAATTGAGGCGATATTTGAGGTTACGTTCGATTTTCTTCAGGTTATCCCTGATTTATGACTCAAAGGGATACGAAGAAAGAAAGGATCAATAAAAGTGACCTAAAAAAATGAAAAATTGTCTATTGGTCATATTAGAATAACAAAACGGACTACTCTGGCAATTTTGGGAGGATATATTTTGAAGTTAGAAAAGGGCTTGGACTTTTCTGTAAAAAAAGTGCCAGGTCCACACTCGGCTTTGAGTTTGAAGGTTAGGCTTGAAGGGATTGATGTCAGAAGCAGGAAGCCTCTGAACAGATACAATCAGCATTATACTCAAATTCTGTGACGCGAAAAACCTTTGAAAATTTAGTCGGGTTAAATTTTCTATGAACAAAAAGGCCTATTTTTGTTATTTTGGGTGTTTTTTGAGGTTACAAAAAACTCCTGAACTGATAGGGCCAAATGGGTTACATTATAGGCGGCGTAAAAAAGTGAATAAAATTAGTAAATACACAAATTGAAAGAATAAATCTCAATAGTTTTATATAAGAGAATATTAATGAAATGATTGTTCACTTTTATTAATTAATACTCCAAAAGAAATTGTTCAATTATCTAACAAGTTATTCTTTCAAAGTGTGAACTAAAATCAATAATTATATGAGTTATTTGTGTATATTTTTACTTTCTTTTCACCTATCCGTAATTTTCCATTGATTAAACAATATTTCCTTTATTTCATGGCTATCAAGTGATAATCTCAACTTTTCATTAAATAATTTAAGCTTTTAGAGAAAATAACTTCTTTTTTTAGTTCGTTTTTTAAGTCCAAATATTTGTGATTTTATATTTTGGTGAATTTCGCACACACACACACACACACATTATGTGTTCCACTTTTTCCAGCGGACGTACATTCCTGTGGTCGTAACGATTGAAATTTTGTCTGCCCAATTTTCTCATCAGCATAGAAAATCGCCGATCCTCCAATGTATACCGAATCGGTTTTCAATCGAGTTGCAACAAATTTGAGCCACACGGATTCATTCGGAGAATATAGGGTAAGTTATGCTAATAATTACCTATCTCTTAATTTCCTCCCATTTACCGCTGACTTATTGTCTTTGAATAAAAATTATACTTGGCGTGATATAATATCTAAATGTTAGATTAATTAAAACTTACAAGACATTCAAACCACCAAAGCCGGGATGTGAAAACTAAGCCGTGACCTTGAGCATCAAAATTGATGTCTGGGCGTTGGAAAAAATTTCCACTAGATTTTCTGCGGAAGTTTAAAGTTATCTAATCTTGCAGTTACTAGTGTCATACCTGAAAAATAAGGTTAATACGATTGCATAATAAAAACAGAAATTTGTTTTTCACGATGAGTAGACTTAAAAATAATCCTGAAAAATAATCCTTTTCTAGAACTATTTTTCAAATGCACTTAACAGAAAAAATTACTATTTACGAATATATTAGAAAAATAGAGCAAAAATTAACTGATTCCCTTGCATTCAACCCATTAACGTCACAAGGACACTTTTTTCAACTACCCATTTCTCTAAAACATTTCACTATGAAAACGTCTTCAAAAAATTCGATAAGTACCTATCCTACTGTTTTCGAGGTCGCTCTTTCCAATGATGCAATCAAAATTACATAAAAATATGGGTATTTACACTATTTTTGCAAATTAATGCAAAAAAACGACACACACTTTTTGTGCCGAACCTGCATGGTCTATATAGTTAATATGGTTTTTTGGGTCGTTTATTACGAATCTACTATTATTTTTGCAAAATTAATTTCTTTAAACATTTTGGTTGAACAAATTATTGTAAAAGGTGAGAATTTTTTAAATTTACTTGCAGAATCGTATTCTACGGAAAAAATACGTCGAAAATATGTATAGTAAATTTTAATTATTTAAATAATTAAGTTAATATCAGCAAATATCAATTTTCTATATCCAAATACATTGTTACATATCGTTTTTTAGGTTTTCGGGGTCGCTGATGACGAATTTGATATTAATTTTTCAAAATTATATTGTACAAACCAAATGTTTGACAGTGTATGCATAACTGTCACTACATTCCAAAAATTAAATCTGTTGGTGAACTAGCAAGAATTTTTTTCTTTTGTACCTCAGACAGTAAGATACCATTTGATAGAGTATCACTATACATCATCTTTCCATCAATTCAATTATAAACATGTTCTTTTTACAATTTTTTCGGACTTGTACTATAATTTTCCAATACTTTTTGGTACGACTGAAATGTCTGAGTCTTTGAATACTCTTCACCCATTACAATATCACCTTGCTTGTTAGCTTCGTCAACAATAGACGACAAATCATCTTCACTATGATCAGATTCACCAGAATCGTCTGGATCAGGAATGAATACTGCATCAACGTGATTTTCTCTTTCAGTATTTGCTACTGTACTGATACGATCTCTCTTTGTCGCATTTTTGATTCGGAAAGTTTACGTTTCGGCATTGTGAATCGAATGAAATTGTCAGTGTGTGAAAATTGGATGTGTTGTTATTTTTTTACAAGATGATAGTTGTGGGAATATGTACTATTATTACGATGATTCAATACTTTTTGTATAATGTCTATTGATATTGATATTTTACAAGAATGATACGAGAGTATGATTATTGCAAATTACAACTCTTGAAATGACTTCGGAACGATTGAATATTTTTGCATACATTGTCAAACATATTGTTTAAACAATATAATTTTGAAAAATGAATATCAAATTCGTGGTCAGTGACCCCGAAAGCCTAGAAAACGATATGTAACAAGGTATTTGGGTATAGAAAATTGATATTTGCTGATATTAACTTAATTATTTAAATAATAAAAATTGACCATACATATTTTCGACATTTTCAACCTATTCAATTGTTGAATGTTCTTACGAAAAGGTATCGAAAATGTGAAAAGACAAAAAAACAGGCCTGAAAAATTCGTGTTTTTTGCATTAATTTGCAAAAATAGTGTAAAAACCATATTTTTAAGTAATTTTGAATGCACCATTGGAAAGAGTGACCTCGAAAATAGTAGGATAGGTACTTCTAGAATTTTTTGACAGACGTTTTCATATTGAAATGTTCTAGAGACATTTGTGGTTGGAAAAAGTGTCCTTGTGACGTTAATGGGTTAACCAATTGTTATTCCCTCAGCATTCAACAAAGTGAAGTAAGCTATTGATCGAAGTGAAAATACCTGATTGTATATGTAGACGGTCGTGACTTTTTCTATACATTCCGGCTTCAGTTTAAATGTCGACGGCCATAACTAACCTGATATTTAGAGGTTATATTAGAAAGTTATAATTTTATTCTAAGGACTAACACGCACGGTATGAAAGAAAGTTGAAAATTAAGTAAATATTATTGAGATTAATTACCTTATTAACAATTATTCATTCTAATATCGCAAAACAAATAGTTGCTTTAACAGGTGATCAGGTGGCTGACAACGCGATTCAGCACTCCAAAACTCTGCATGAGCCAATTTCAGTCTCAAAATTATAATTTCCCCTAGATGCCCAGATGTGCACCTACGTTCAGAGGAATGCATTTGGAAATTGAAAATTCTCTCAAATGCTCATTGAGAGCCCAATGAAATTTGAGCTGCAACAAATATAACACCAGCGGTTTTCTGTAAGTGAAAGCTATTTCAAATTTCTTGTATAAATCATGTACATTAAATAATAATCTTTTTTTTTAGATTTTTTACCATCTTCTTCAACCGGAACATAGTCTTTAAATCCAGGCATCAAGCGACTGACATCGTCTGATAAATAAAATTTGTTTTCCGCGATCGAGTGTCAAGTTATCCAAGCTTTTTCCCTTTTAAGTTTCAGGTTGTGATGCAAATGCTGATTTTCTTCGACTGTTTTAGCGGCCTCTGCCGCTCTCGTCACCAATAGAATATTTATTCACTTGTAACTCGCAAGAATTGTCGGGTTTGCGGCCCAGATAGATAGCCCTCTCACACGAATTGCACATGTAACAGCCTATAAAATCTTTAAAATCACTAACTCGATTGACTTTAATTAAAACTATATTTTTAATAACATTTGTAATAACATTTTTTATTTTTAATTGTAGATGATCGCAAATGAGCGGGGTTTTTAACTAAAGATCGAGCTCCTCTTATTAAATTAAAAAAAAAAATAGCTCACAAAATTATCAAGAAACAACAAATATAAATCACACAGTTTTGTACAATTTGTATTTAATTATTTTTCAATTTTCTTGTTCATAGTTTCTTATATTGTTAAAAAAAATTATTAAAAACTAATATTTTTAATTGTTATTCTTTATTATGGCCGACCAAAGTTGGAGGAACTCTGCGACACTCAGCCGCGCGCTGTATTGACAGCACCCGGCGCGTGGTGATAAATAAATTTATCTTGTTCAAATTAGTCGCGAGCAGTGAAATTTTCTTCTGGAATCTTGAAATAAAATGTATAACGCACGTAACCACAAAACAAAATTCCATGTATTTTGACCGAGAAGGCATTGGAATTTGTATTTGTTTCCTTAAACGTTAACTAACAATAGGCTTATAAATAAATAATTTTTAATTTTTAATATTTGATCAAAATATAGATATTTAACAATAAATCCTGAGAAAGTCATTCATTGACCTCTAATGCCTGATTATAAAATAGTTTCTTAATTGAATGTATTCAAAATTTTCATTGTAAGAAAAATTGTTGTTAAAATGAAAATTTTGAAAAACTTGCACAAACCTTTTGTAACTTACCCAGCGTTTTGCCCTAAAAATGCCCCAAAAATGAAAATTAACAAATAAAATATGCGAATGTTAAGAGTTTTTTTAAAGGCCTTCAGAAAAAGCTAATCCTTTTTGCTTGAATAAATCTATCTGAAAATGCCGAGTTTCGAGAAAATCAGCAAAACTTAATTTTTACATAAATCCAATACCTTCTTCTTCAGACAAGAATGTTATGTTTATGTTAACAAAATGTAAAGTAAGATATTTTTCAAGGAGGTCTGATTTATTCACTCTAAGCTAATTCAAACTTAAGGTTTGCAGAACGCTGGCTCCAGGTCAAATGGGACATATTAACTTATTATTTATTTTAAAGCAAAATGTACAGCTCTGTCAAGGTCATTTGATGTTCAATCTTTTTTCTTTTGAAACCCTACTTTTTTACATGGGCAATCGGTAGGACTGTAAATTGTACGTTCAGATTTGTACTCAAGTCATAGATTGAATTTCACTTTGATCCAGAAAAATGCAGACCTTGTTTAAGTTTAAATGACCTTAGAGAGCCCTTCAAGGTTATAGAGAACCTGTCACTTTGGTAAATATTTAAACCTAAGATTTGCCGCTCATGATGGATTTCCTTCAAAAGTAAAACAGAAGAACGCATATTCTTAACTCTTACGTGTGCAGTAGGTTATTGTCCTTCACGCACACTTATAACGTGTATAATTTATTTTTAGGTTATATTAAAAACATTGAAAACTCTTGATTTCATATTCTTTTTTTTCTGGCATTGTTAAATTTCATTTATAGAGCTATCTAGGAGAAATTTCGTTTCTTAATATTTTACCTTACATTGTACAGTTTAGACAAAAAATGGATTTTTGTATTTGTAATAATATTTTTGAAGATCAAAGCAAAATGTATGTGAGTTTATTCGGAAAATAGAATTTTTTCGAAAAATGTAATTTTTTATTTTTTAAACAGAATCCTAAAGTAAAATCCAATCACAGAACGGTTATGCTATTTATCTTCATGTTATTCATTTTTATGCGTCAATAATTTTATTTAACTGCTTGATACTTTGATATAACCTGATCACTTGATTGGTTTTTATTTTTGGCGTCGCTGATATATGTAATGAATCGAATCTGAAACTCTTGAATATCAGTTAGATTAAGCTGCAATTTTTCCAAAAACTTCTCTGAATTGTTATTATAAACTTTCTCGCTTGAAGTTTTTTGTTGATCCAGCTTTTTGGCTTTAATTAGAAAACTAAGAAAGCTACAACTTTTTGACTGGGGGAAAAAGTCGCCCATTTTGTGACCAAGCTTTGCAATCAATGATCAGGAAGAGATGGGCACCATGCGACCTAAATTATACGTGATGCGATCCGAGAAAAGGGACCTACGAGGGTGGATTGATAAGTTTCCGGCCTGACCAAGAAAAACAACGTTTTTAAGAATTTTTTTTTTATTTCTCAACATAATCTCCTCCAAGGCTGAT
>NC_046658.1:164110328-164124294 GCF_010883055.1 Belonocnema kinseyi | reverse complement strand
TATCTCACGCACTTTTAATCTGCGGTCTTCCAGCACTATTTGATGGATTTTTTCGATCGTATCTGGAGTTGTGACCTCAACAGGGCGTCCTGAGCGAGGCTCTTTAGAGGTGCTCACACGACCCTTTTAAACTCGGAAACCCACTGGTTAATGGTTGAATATGATGGGGAGGATGTCCCCAGTGTTGAGTCCATCTCTTCTTTGATTTCCTTCGGCTTTAACCCCTTCAAATAAAGGTATTTGATGACAGCACGATTTTCCAGCTTTTCCATTTTTAAGAAAAACACAGAGGCGTCTTGTTCAGTGTGCTCTGAAACCTAAACTAACATGGCGATCGGGCTGAAACTATAGCTACAAGCTATCTAAGGATGGTACTATAGAACGCCACCTCAAGGTAGGCCTAGTGGCGCTATCTCTTGGTCAGGCCGGAAACTTATCAATCCACCCTCGTACTAGGCAAAAGTAAAATTTCACAGGGAGAGTGATTGAAGAAATATCGCGCTCGAGGCATCGGATTGAAGGAAAAGTCTCAGGGGAGGGTTCTTACCCCCACTCCTTACAGTTCGACCGTGTTTCTTCACTCTCTCCTCCTTCGTTCACGCAAAGGCCCTTCGTCCTCGGTTACTTATTCGTTGCCCTTGGAATTATAGGATAAAACTTTATGAAAAAAATCTTGTTTAGATCCCAGTAATTGCATGCATCTTTAGATTCAAAATTTCTATGTAATTAAGTGTGTTTTAAAATGTATATTTATTTTCTGAATTACCTTACAATCGATTGGATCAAACTTTGAATTTTCTATTTTTTTTCATAATATTTTCTATGAATAAATCCAAAATGAGAAAGTCCTATCAAACAATAGGTCAAAGGAATTTCGTTCGAATTTTTAAAAGCTCCAATTTCTTTTTGAATTTTTTTCCGCGTCTCATGTGATTAGGCGTAAAATTTGAATTATTGATTTTTGTATAGTATTTAAAAAAATCAAATCAAAATATCAAGTCTTATTTAATATTTCTTCTGACTTTTTAATTATCTGCCGTCGTTTGGCTTAAAATTATAATTTTTAATGCATAAAACCTAAAAACCTTTTCTTATTGAAATATAGTTAAAACCAAAATATTAGATATTTTGAACGGCTTGAATTATAATTTGATTTTCTTTTCACATACTTTTCTTCACTTGGCACAAAACTAAATATTCTATTCTTGAATAAAATTTTCAAATAATAAAACCATAACCGTGGGTCAAATAATGTGTGTTAACAAATTCGTTTTTTCTTTCAGGACATAAAAAAGTGTGCTAAAGCCCGATTTGATACGTTAATTTTTTTAGAGTTATCGTGTTTATCCAAATATGTTTAATAGCTACTTTGATGTTATTTTTTACAATTAAAACCAAAATTACGCTTCTTATTAAAAAGTGATTTCTAAATAGCTTTTAGTTGTGTTTCAGCATCACAATTTTGGTTTACTAATTTTTTCCATAGCTTATGTTGTTTTTAAACAAATTTAATTTGTTAAATTTTGAATGTTATTTTTCACGACTAAAAAAAACTTCGCATCCTATCAGAAAATGATTTGACAAAAATGTGTAGCTCTTTCTTTTGTTAAGCAGCATTCGTCCATTTATTTTTTAGGTAATAACAGTAATAACAAATTTTTAGATCCTTTTTATTATTACAATTTTAATGCAATCTTCTTTATTCCTATCTTGCATAGTTTCAAAAAACAACATTTCTCTTCTCTCGACTTTTTTCATATCACGCGTTTTTTGGCTTAAAATTGGTAAACAAAAATTTAGTATGCTCCAACTTTTGGAATTTCCATCAAAAATAGCTTATAAACAAACTAGTTCTTTTTTTATGACCTAAAAAAGTGTGCCACATTCCCTTAAAAATTTATTTAGAAATTCTAAAACATTACTAATTAATTACAGAAATTACAGAAATTGTAGGCAGCTCAATTTCTAGTTTTTTTACCTAATTGTAAATTGCTTAAAGAATTATTCTTGTAATACGCCAATATTTTTTCTAATCACTTGTTTAAACATATCCTTTTTGGAATTAATTACACAATTTTAATATATACGAATACATTTTATTTTCTGCGAATTGTAAAAATTTATTATTTTTTGCTGTTACTGACGCACTTAATGAACTTTTAGAATGAAATTTTTCATTCGAAGACAATTTTAAATTATTTATAAAATTAATGTTACTATATCCGGTTTCTAAAAAGGATGCAGAAAATTGTGGTTTTTTTAAATCTCTTACACCACGTCGCTTATTACTCAGCATTTCCTTATCCCAACGAAAATAATCTGAAAAAATACATATCCATAACGAACTAATAAAATTCATTTTTGATAAAGTAGTTCAACTTTAATCATCAAAAAGTCGAATTTAAAAAAAAAATAAGTAGAAAAAGCTGCGCGATCCTAGCCCTCTGCCTTTTTTCAAAGATCTTCTCTCCCAGTATTTTTACAAATCGAGTTTTTTTTCAGAAAAATTTGATTCTTAATTTTTTTATCGAATTTGGACTAAAATAAAGTCTATGCTTAATTCAAGGTGAAACCTTGATAAATGTAATTGTTTTTTTTTTTTGGGTCACAATATATCATTTTATTTGTCTGATATCTTATTTTTTGTTATTTATTTCAAGTTCACTTTTTGTAGTTTTAGACGATTTTAAGAACCTTACTTTTTAACGAATTTTGTTGTTCCCTACATAGTTTGCAGAAAATTGTCCAATTAAATTTGTAAATCTTTTTTAAGAGGAATATTAGGAAATATATATTTAACCTTATATTGTACACTTTAGCCGAAAAATGTTTTTCCTTCATTGAGAATTGCATAATTTTAATTATTATAACACAACGTTTCAAATGATTTAATTATCTGCGAAGGTCAATCTCGCAATTAAGAATGTCGTTATCTCACATATACGTGAGATCACTAATACTTATGTATTTATTTGTTCTCTGACGATGCGATGGAATATTTGTTAGAGATACTTATTCACCAAATTATTCACGGAAGCTTTTATCAGTTTTATATCTAGTTCGACAAAATGAGGATGTTCTATACTTTTGTTTTCACGCTGACGGTGATCGTTAATTCTATTGGTGAATATAATAATTTAGTATTATGTATAATTTTTATGATCTTTTATGCAACACATACATGACACATGCACATTTTATATTCATGACACTACAGATAAACGTGGCCATTAAATACGTACGAAATTGAAAAGCAGCACTTAATGTCGCTACCTACGACTCGCACTGAAAACATACGCTCATAAGTAAAGTTTCTCTTCTTACCCTTGGTGCATAATATGCAATCAGACTTACCAAAACTTACCACCACAAAATTACTTTTTACCAGAATTAAAATATTTGTAACCAAATGTTATGCCGTGTAGACGATTTTGTTTAACCTTTCAACATCGATATTAGTCCACTTCATGTACCCGAAGGAGTACTTGTGGACATTGGTGACATAGGTGTTAATTGCAACAATTTTGTTTGCCGAGCTGAGAAAACTCTTGAGAATGAATCTGAGCCTTCTGGTAAAAGCTGTCGTAAGACTTTTTTTAACTATCATATGCTGAATACGCTTGCATTAAAGATGACAAAGATACTTGTATGAATCACCCTCACTCCTTGCCTGAATATAATTTTTGAACTCAATCTGTAGCTTTGCGGTCCCTAATTCCCCTCTGGTTAGCTACACTGTTCTTTATTCATATAGTCTCAATTGCATGTGAATATCATTGGAAAACGGCTTTGTGAAATTGATCACTTGCTGATGCTTCTGGTATGAACTAGCTGAAAGCTTCTGGTCACCCATGCATAGAAGATAGGTCACTTGATGATCATCCTTGTTATCGTGTATTCTGAACAATTTTTGAAGTCCGCGAAAGGCCTCTCCATAAGATTCCATGTTTAATAAAACGCCTTCAAACAGTAATAATTCAGATTTGAACGTGGAAAGGGACCCTAAAACAGTCACGACAACAGAGTATATAGTTACTAAATCTTTAGTGCAGCTCGAGTTTTTAGAACCTCCTTTTTGTTATTTTGTGAGGATGTCATTCTATTCGCAGTGAGTACATATCGCAGTAAGGTATCTTCTTATAAATATAAAATATAGATAAAATGAATTATCTTCAATGATAGCAGCACAATTTTTTTTAATTTATGGATGATAGGCTATCGGTAGATATTCAGATGGGTTTTGAGCGCCGGGTTTTTTAGGCAACATATACGTAATGTGTGCAGCATAAATGATAATACCAGATCTGGCTGTGTTTCTGGTTATTTTACTTTACACTCAGTTCACAATAAAGCCTCCTTCTATCGGGCTGAAAGGTCTCTGCCGATAGGAGTCTATAATTTCATCCAATGTTGCTGGTATTAATGTTTCATTGTGCCAAAGACTGCGATTGTAGGCAAGGCATTTGTGACCAAAGCATTCTCAAAATTCACAGTTTATGTCTATGTTTCACTGCTCACTGCTTCTCGTAGATGTTTCGCATCTCATAATCACCACTGTCCCGTATGCTGTGGCCCCAATCCGTCCTCCTGGAACTCCCAACGAGCCTTAAAAAGCGACAAGCGATTAAAAATCTTTAATGTGCTCTATGCAACAATTTATGGATTTTATTAGTGTTCCTCTTAGTCGCTTTTCTGTTCGTCCTCTGCCTGTATGGCCTGGGAAACCCCGCCAGTAGCAGTGTGGATCATTTTTACGAGTGTAGAATAAATAACAATAATAAACAATGATTTAAATTTGAATTAAATATGGTAAGCCTTAATAATTGTTAACCTTAAAATTTGGAAGCCCAACCCCATTTTACAGAATTTTGATATACGTGACATTCAATTGTTCATTTGGAATATTTAAAATTATTGTTTATTAAGTGTTATTTGAGTATAAAAACTGAGTAAAAAAATATTTGTCAAAGAATTGGATACTTGAAAAACAGCTTGTTATATGAAGGTCTCTCTATAGCCAAATTTTCATTGAAGCATCAGAAAGATTGCTTTTGCAAAAAAAAGCGTTGAATTCACACGAAGATATTACACATAAATATACTGAACCAAAAAAAATGAGTCTTGTACTTCTTCTTGCAGAATGCAGTTCACGGACCGCTGAGAAGCTTAAAATTAAACGTAAAGCTGTTCCTTCTTCCTCCTCTTCTGACAATCTACTTCTTCTTGCAGAATGTAGTTTAAAGGTCGACGGAAATCATAATTGCTCACATAATCCTGTTCAACCATCTTCTTCTGATAGACAAAATCATTCGCTAGACCGGCCTTCTCGGGAGCAGTCTTCTTTTCGTGCCAGGTCCATATCTCCTACTAGTATCCCTCCATCTATTGAAGTACTTGGATATTCCCTCGAACAGCTGGGATATATTCGGCTTATTCCTCGAACAAATGAGGGTCTTCGACTTGAATTTCGAAGATATGTTTTTCCGGTTAAAAAACCAATAAGATTGCGAGCAGAAGGTAAGTTCTATGCTCCGGTGCCAAACCAAGAATATATTGCATTATCAGCACCCAATCGTAACATTTATGCAATATTGGAGTATAGTGGGGTTCTTCGTGGAATTTACATGACAAATTTCCGTCATACGAGAGTAAAAATAAATATGATAAGCGACGAATTTGACGATATGACCCCAGATGAAATCAGGGATTGTCCAGTAGGCAGAAATCGCCCTATCTTCCCATTCAGTTTTATTAAAGCTTTTTCAAATTACGATTCACTGCAGTCTGAACAGAATCCTCATGACGAACGTAATCCCGGTTCTTCTTCTTCTGTCAGACAACATGCACCTGACCGGCCATCTACTCAGGAGCTTCCTCATCGTGCCAGATCCATGTCTCCTCCAAACATGTCACATTCTGGTCAAGTGCTTGGATATGCAATAGAGGAACTTGGATATGTTCGGCTAATTTCTTGCACAAATCAGAACAAGCAATTTGAATTTCGAAGATACGTTTTTCCTGACGATAAAACAATTCGAATGCGAATAAATCGTATAACCTATGGGTTAGAGTCAACACGAGAATATCTTGTATTATCGACATCTAACGGTGACGTTTTTGCAATAATGGATTATGGGGACACTCTCCGTGGAATTTATAGGGCAGCTAGATCACAGTTACGAATAAAAATAAATATGATTAGCGGCGCAATTGATAATTTGACTTCAGATGAAATCAGAGATTGTCCAGTAGGCGAAAAACACCCAATCTTTCCAAAAGGTTTTATCCATGCTTTTGCAAATGAGAATTCACTACAGTCTAAATGGAATCCGAATGGCGAAGGTAATCTTAATTCTTCTTCTCCTGCCAGACAACATTTGCGTGAGGGGACCTCTTCTCAGGAGGCTCATCTGGATACCAGGTCTAAGTCTCCTCCGGGAAGGCCTCCTTCTGGAAAAGTACTTGGATATGCATTAAAACAACTTGGATATATACGGCTTATTCCCGAGGCAAATCCAAACAAAAAATTTGAATTTCGAAGATATGTTATTCCTACCAGTAAACCAATTCGATTGCATTCAGGTCATAATATGTACATCCCCGTTCCTCCCCGGGAATATATTGTATTATCAACATCCAAAGGTGACGCATTTGCGATACTTGAATACACTGGGATTCTTCGTGGAATATATTGGACAAAAGAGGGTCATCCGAGAATAAAAATAAACACGATAAGCGGTGCAGTTAACAAAATGACCGGAAATGAACTGGAGGAATGTCATGTAGGCAATCATTACCCAATCTTTCCACGTTGGTTTACTGCAGCTGTTTCTAATGAAGATTCTCTACAGCATGTTTACCAGTAATTCAATCGAAAAAATGTCAAATAAATTATAATAGTCTTTGTTCGAGCTTGAATAATTTAATGAAAAACGTTGAGTTTTTTTATCTACAATTTTTTCAAACAAAATCGCGGCTGAAAAAGGGAAACCAAAAATTAAAAAATTCGTTTAATCGCTATTTTTGGTTATGTCCTCGCTCAATTCATATAAATATTTAATTATTTCAGTGAAAAGGTATTTTAATAGTATATTTTTAAAAAAAATACAAATATTTAGTTTTCAATAGGTAAAATCATGATATTAAGATTAAAATCGTACATTAGTAAACATTAACTTTTAATTTTATGAAAATAATATCATTGCATCACTTAATCGTTGGAAAAAACTGTATTTCACTCACTGCATTAGATTTCGGCCTGAAAATGACATAAAATCTTAGATAAAAAACTAAACGGATTTAAAAAGTCCAGACATTTTGTGCACTTTTGTGCACGTTTTCGACCGTGAAGAAAATTCCTTATCCCTCTATTTTTTATTGAAAAAAACTGCATAAAAAAAGAATTTTTTAAACTTTGTTAGTTATTAATTGAAAACCAATATTTTCCGTTTTTTAAGCCATTGCATCGTGTAGAGCATAACCGCAAATAGTAGACACGAGTATTTTACAATTAATTCCTTGCATTTTCTATAAAATTATTCAAGCTCAAACGTAAGAGACACACTTCTTCGTTTTGTAAATTAATGGGTTAAGTTGAAATATATGAGTGTAAAAATATTTTGTTTATCCAGACTCTTTTCCTTTCACCTTTTGATTTTTTATTGTTGAAAATTTTGTTTTAGTGCAAATATTGAACAAACGTTATTCTTTCCTTTTTCATCTATCATTTGTGAAACGACCCGTACTTTCATTATGAATTGGATTCAATGCGCAGGGATGTTTGCAAGTAAACAATGGTTTATCTGTAATATTAATTGTTATAATCAATTATAATATGAAATAAAATTGTAATATTATTAAACATTACACAGGCAGAGAAGAAATTTTCTGGACTCGTGGTTTGACCGCGTCGATTATATGTTTTTGTGTTGCTAAAATTGATTCTGAAGTCTATTTACCCTCCTTAAGCCGAGTTCTTTACATAACCTTAAAAAATATTATATGTTCCTCACAAGCTGCGGTACTTGAGCAAAGAGAAAGGTGAACGTTTAGACTAAGAGATCAAAAAGATTGAAACTTTATGCCAAGGAAAATAAGAAGAAAATATGATAGCGGATTTCTGTTGGATGCAGGCGAGAGACAGAGAAATATGATGAAAAACACCTACAGAAGCCCTTGGCCAGATTATTTGATAAAAAATATTATAGTTTAAAAAATAGAATAAATAAAATTCTATCTACCTGCCTTTCGTTATTTGTTTGTTTATAATTTTCAAGGTCATATGGTTATTGAAATTTATTGAAACAGGGTAAAAATATTATGGGGTTGAGGGTTCGCATGGTTATATGGTTGAGAGATTATGAGGTTTAATATATTAGGTATAACGGACTACCCAGTGGGCACAAACTTTGGCGACGTGTTTACGACATCGTTACGATATCTTTACGACAACTTTACGACATCCTATGTCCATGTCGTTTCGGTATCTTTGCGATATCGTAAATACATCGTCAGATCATACGATTCATTTACGATATCGTAAATATACGTTAACTACATGGACATAGGACGTCGTAAAGTTGTCGTAAAGATGTCGTAAAGATGTCGTAAAGATGTCGTAAAGACGTCGCCAAATTTTGTGCCCAATGGGTAATTGGATTTTGATTATACGATTTTTCAAGGTTATGTCAAAAAGCTAACGCGATAGGGCGAAATGGAGTTCAAATTTGGTTTCCGTGACCCCAAAAACATATAATAAACATAGCCTGACCCCAGGGCAGAATTTTTTGTAGAGTTTGTTTTGAAAGTAATATTTTGCCGAGAATATTACCTCCTTAAATCAATAATGTATTGTAGATAAAAAAGATATCATTGAGTATTAGTTGCAATTTTATCTTAATTTTTTACTTATAATTTAATATTAACATAATTGATACATAATTTTTTTGGAAAATGAACAAATAGAATCGTGGTCAAGTATTATCTTCTGAAAAACAACGGTCGATTTTAAGGAAAAATATATTTTATTAAACATTTTATTTTAAAAATTCATTTTAAATTGAAATAAAACTAATTTTTATAAAAGTATTCAATTTTCAATCTATAAAATAAAGTTTCAACAATGTAGTTTATTTTAAAAATTTTGGAAAAAGTTTTATCAAATTCAACAAGGGATTTTGAAGATTACAAAAGATCTTAGTCATTTTAAGTTACTTCTAGTGATTTACAAGTATTTTCGATGCTTTTCGCTATTTTAGTAATTTTAAAAGATTTATTATGGTGCAACGAGCATGTTTCAAAGCAGTCAGTTTTCCATTGCTGATTTAGATAGTAAAAAATTTGATACAAATTCTTTGATCCATTTCTTTTAACGAACAAAAATCGCCAATCTCATAAAAACCCGTCTAACCTTAGCGACTGCCACATACAAAGTGAACAATGAATACAGCTGAACATTTTACCATACCTTTGGGGCATGTATAACAACACAATGAAAAAGAAATTTTGACAATAGGACTCTCTCAACCCGCAAAATTATAAAATTCCCGTTATTTTCTGAAAACACCTCGTACATAGTACCCTATAGCCTTGGCCTCAGATCTGGGTGTTATCTTAGCCCTCTGCCTCTTTTCAAAAATTTTCCTTCCCAATATTTTTACATATTGAGCGAATTGTTTCTCTTTAAAAAAATGCAATTCTAAAGGTTTGGAGCGCTTTTGGACTAAAATGAAATCTATGGTAGTTTAATCTCAAAGCTAAATCACAGTACGCGTCTATTAAGTTATTAAGTTTTGCAGTAGATTATTGTCCATCAGGCACACTTATTACGCGTATACTTTTTTTTTAATTCAAGGTAAAACTTTGACAAATGTACTATACATTTTAATGAATTTTGTCGTTTTATTTGTAGATCTTTTTTTAAGGGGAAGATTTAAAACAAATATTTTACCTTTGGTTGCACAGTTTAGCCGAAAAATGTTTTTTTTATTGGTGATAACATTTTTCACGATTTAAATAAAAACAGTGCGTTTTATCATAAAATTGGTCCAGGGAAATTTGTAGATCTTTTTGAGATGAAAAAAGATATACGTTATATTTTATCTTCAATTACATGGTTTGACCAAAGAATAGAATTTTTCATATTATCAGAAGCATTTCGATTGATAAAGTAGTACCGACAGTCCGAACGGCTTACTAATGAAACCATCATGCTGCTTCGGCAGGAAATAGGTAATATTCAATTTTTGATTAAAACCAACACCTTTAATTGGAGATGAGAATTTCATCATTATAATTATTGTAATACAAAGTTTTAAATGATTCAATCATCTGCGAAGGCCAAGCTCGCAATTAAGAACGTCGTTATCTCACATGTACGTGATGTCACTAATTATTATGTATTTATTTGTTCTCCGACGATGCAATGGAATATTTCTCAGATATACTTGGTAACCAAATTCTTTGTTTGTTGTAAATCGCAACATCTCGATTGCTGATAAAAAAAGTCTGCCGAACTGTATAACTTATGACTTACACAGTTTTTTGGCGTCTACAATGCCCCTGTCCCTTCTTTGTCGTGGTGGTACAACCATTCTTTCAATTGCTGAGTTACTATGGTGCATTCGGTGCGTCGCCACTTCTACACGAATGAGTTTGTTTAACTTTTCAATATAGGTGTTAGACCCTTTGATGAGCCCGAAGAAGTATTTGAGTACGTTTCGGAAATAGATGCTGATTGCCCTGATTTTTTGGCCGAGCTGAGAAAACTCTTCAGAATAAATCTTAACCTTGCAGCAAAAGTAGTTGTGAGGCTTTTCCTAACTATTATATGCTGAATATCCTTGCATTTAAGATTACAGAGAGAATTGTATGTCACGCCCTTTGTCATTGCCTGGATACAATTTTTGAACTCGATCTCTAGCTTTCCGGTCCCTAATTCCCCTCTGATTAGCTTCACAGTTCTTCATTAAACCAAACCTAATTGCGTGTAAATATCATATTAAAACGGCCTTGTAAAATTGATCACCTGTTGTAGTTTCTGGTATGAACAAGGATATAGCTTCAGGTCATCCATTCTGAGCAGATGGGTCATTTCATGATCATCCTCATTTTTATGCCTTATGAACGCCCGAGACATGCTATTTAGTGTTTTGCCCCATGCTCTCAAGCTTATCAATATAAATAAAATGTTTTTGAAATAATAATAAAATATATATTTAAATGTAGATTTGACTCGATTCGATTAATACTCATTCTTTAGCCTTGACGGTTGACTACATTTTGCTAAAATTGAAGCACCGTATTGAAGAACTGCCTCGTTAGGCCAGTCAACGAAGAAAAAATATGACCCTTACTTCGAATTAATTCTAAACAAGCTTCAAGCGGGGATGTTGAACAATCACAGAAACTTCAGCAACTTTCAGCCTTGTGGATTTTTTATAATAATGCTAAATAGTTGTAAAAATTATATTGTGGAAGTTTTTTTTGTTTTTCATGAATAGGGTAATTTTGCAAAAAAAGGTCATAGGCAAGCCAAGTTCTTCTTCTATCAGACAAAATACACGTGAAGGGACTTTTTTTTAGGTGGCTCATAATGATGCCAGGTCCAAATCTCCTACGGGCAAGTCTCCTTCTGACTACGTACTTGGATATGCAATCGAAAAACGTGGATATATTCGGATTATTTTCCAGGAAAATCAGAACTGACCATTTGACTTCCGAAGATACGTCACTTCTATCAATAAAACATTTCGATTGCATTGAGGACATAATATTAATGCGCTTGTTCCTCCCTGAGAATATATTATATTATCAACATCCGAACATGCCGTCTTTGCGATACTTGAATGCACTGGGATTCTTTGTGAAATATATGCAACGAATAAGGATCTTTCGAGAAAAAAAAATAAACATGATAAGCGGTGCAGTTAACAAAATGACCAAAAATGACCTGAAAGAATGTCATGTAGGCAATAATTACCCAATCTTTCCACCTTGATTTACTGCAGCTGTTTCAAATAAGGATTTTCTACAGTATGTATGTCAGTTATTTAATAAAAAAATATCAAATAAAATGTAATAGTCTTTGTAATCCATAGTCGAATCCAAATTAAGTTAAAGTATATAATTTTCACTCTATTATGGTTATCCAGTCTATTTTCCTTTTATCTTTTGCTAATCTAGATCATTTATGGAGATTTTTATGCTATTAAAGAAAATATAGAAACAAGAAAGAAAAGTAAAACCAAAATTTATGAGTAAATTTTTCCCTCGCAAACGTAACTAAAAAATTGTTTACAGTCAAATATTGAACAAACGTTATTCTTTACTTTTGCACCTATCAGTTGATGAACTACTGTCCTGCTCTCATCATGAATTAGATTCAATGCACAGGGATGTGTTCAAGCAAAAATGATTAATAAACAATATGATTTGTTATAAAGAATTATAATATGAAATACAATTGTTATATTATTACACACTGCACAGGCAGAAAGAATAAATCTGGTCTCGTGGTTTGACTGCGTTGATTATATGTTTTTGGGGTCACTAAATTGATTCCGAAGTCCGCTAACCTCCATAGTGTCAAGTCCTTTACATAACCTTAACAAATATTATAAGTTCTCAATAACCTGAGGTACTTTAGCAAAGAGCAAGTTGAACGTTTAGACCAAGATATCAAGATGATGGAAACAAAGTAAAAAGGTTTTGGGGTCAAGGGTTCGAATAGTTATGCGATTGAGCGATTATGAGGTTTAATATATCATATATAATGGACGAATTGAGTTCTGATTATAAGATTTTTACGGTTATTTTAAAACCTGACGGGCTAGAACGAAATGGAATTCAAGTTCAGTTGCAGTGACCCCAAAAAAATATGATAAATATAGTCTGACCTCAGGGAAGCATTTGTGTGCGTATGTGTGTTTGTGTCATAGATTATTCGTTTTAAAAAATAACGACCAATTTTAAAGAAAAAATATATTAGTAAAATTTCGATTAGAAAAATTAATATTAACTTGAAAGAAAACTAATTTTCATAAAATAGTTCAATCTTTAATCTATAAAATAAAGTTTTGACAATGTAGTTTAACTTGAAAGTTTTGGAAGAAGTTTTAACAAATTCAACAACGCTTTTCGAAGATTACAGAAGATATTAATGATTTTAAGTTATTTCTAGTGATTTAAACACATTTTTTATCTTTTACGCGATTTCAGAAAATTTAAAAGATTCCTTATGATGCAACGATCATGTTTCAAGGAACTTTTTTGTGTGATGAACAATTAAAATAAATATTTTATCTTACGCTGCACAGTTTGAACGGAAAACGGCATTTTTTAAATAAAAATGTTTGGCTACTAAAATGTTTTCACATGTCGGTATAGTGTTTTTAAAAAATAAAAGTTTATGTTTTTTGAAAAGAATTTTCGATGGACAATCTATAATTTTTGGTCAAATGTGGCTGACTAACGAACTCTTTCTTTCCTTTAACACACAAATCTGAGGTTTTCATTATAACTAATTTGTGGTTCCAAAGGAGCTGTAACAAAAAGAAACGCCTCGTTTTTGAAAGAAACGGCAATTGATGAATTTGTTTGAGTGAAAAATTAATTTCGATCTCTAAAGGAACCAGATTTTAATAGAGCCTGTTTCCAAAGTATCTTGCTTTTTGGTCACTTGGGTATTTTATCTAATCAATAACTAAATTTTAAGCTTAGCGTACACTTGTATTCGAACTCTGATATCTATAATTTAATTAAGAGAATTAAAAAGGTTAGGTAGGTAGGATTAAGGTTATGCAAATCCACAGTTTTTGAACAATCGTCACTAAATTTGGCACACATATTCTTTGGGCTCTCAAACAGGTTATACCAGGTGTATACATATGAAACCGGTATTTTTTCAAGAAAAAAACACATTTATTTCAAGAGAATGATAACAAATATTTTATTCAAAGTATGCGCC
>NC_046658.1:164083823-164110228 GCF_010883055.1 Belonocnema kinseyi | reverse complement strand
CGCCAATTAGCACAAATGGTAAGTTCCGACAGTGCCTACAAGTGTGCCTACTGGCCGCTAGATGGCAATACCGGTTTCATATGTATACACCTGGTAAGAGTAGAGGGTTTTGATAAGGGAATTTGATGGGAAGATGGAATGGGGGAAGGGGTTTACAATTTTTTATATGAATTAAATTTTTTTAAAGTTTTTTTGCAAGTTACGTTGAAATTTCACGACTGATGTCGAAATTCTAAATACTGGATTTAGATTTAATGTTCTTCATTCAATTTTTTATTCATATTTCAGTTTCTGAAAGTTTTTTCCAGCTTTACTTCAAATTTCACTATTGGTTTAACATTTTTCAAACCCAAGTATTATGATAAATATTTTAAATTTTATGTTGATTTCATTCCATTATGCAATATACAACTTTTGTGGCATTTCCGTTTTTTCTGGGTATATCGTATTAAGGGCAGCACCCTTGCCGCGGCGGCAAAGCCGCAACCGCGGGGATTCAATAGCCATTATTAAATTTAATAGCCATTATTAATTTATGATGTCATAAATTTAATTGGATCGTTAAAAAAGATTGTTTTCTACCAAGAAAGGTGAATTTTCAATCAATTAGTAGCATTGATCGGTGACCAAAAATGGATGGCTGAAGAAAGCATCTTTCCACTTCAGGGCTTAAAGAGTGTACCAAACGAAAATCTAATCATCTAATTTATTCAACAGTTGTCGTATAAATATAAAAAGACGACATACAAGAACCGAAGTAAAAACAATTACTTCTGAATCTATGCGTCCAAAAACGTAGAATTTTCACGAAATTGGCGATAATCGAATTTTGGATAGACCCAATATCATCCATTTGAGATTCGAATGCCACAACTATAACAAACAAAATAAAAACTATAAATATTGATATTATCTGCGAAGGACAATCTTCAAACTGAGTATGTCGTTCTCTCACATATATGCGAGGTAACGACTAGTTATGGATATATTTGTACTCTGATGATACAATGGAATATTTTTCAGATACAATTGTTAACCATATTATTCACTGAAGCATTAATCAGTTTTTTCTTTACATTGCGAAAATGTGGACTGCCTATACTTTTGTTCTCACTTTAGCGTTCACCATTCATTCAATTGGTGAATATATTCATTTTATACATTTATAATTTTTATTCTATTTTATGTAACTCATGCATGCATACGGCTACTTCTCAGGTTCGTGAAGGAAACCTAAGATCCATCTTTTCAGAATATAGTCATATAGTAGCCATTTTTACATTTATGACGTCACAGATATACGTATGCTTACCACAACAATTGGTATTAAGTTCTCCACACATATTCTTTGGGCTCTTAGACAGATCGTAAAATGCATATAAACTCATCCGTGTTTATACAACATTCTCAAATGGTGTGTGTGTGTGTGGGCACGGGTTACAAATTGGGGAATCAAATGCAAATTTGGGTTGAATTATCACCAAACTTTGCTAGCTAGTGTATTATAAATTTGTTTTTAACCCTTTCTGGGATAAACGTCTTGTATCACTATAACCCTCACACAGCGGCGTCCTTCTGAACAACAGTCCCTCAACAGGTCCTTCTGAATACATTAATAGATCTACTATCTATAAAAAGTCGCTTGTTTTCTGAAGGTCTACGAAGTTCCTTACAATGAGACAGGTGTTAAGTAAAACCGCCTTATGATCTGTTGTCATTACCCTACTGACTTGAATAAACTGATCCGTCTGAATATTAACATCCCACTACAAGATGTAAACATCGTTTTCCAAAACGGGTTCTGGAATTTATTTATAGAAAGAAATTCATTCTGTATCTGGACCTAATCATATTCATTTAACGTTTTGGGGTGCTCGCCATAGAAATCCTTCGAACTCACTTGCCCTTCTTATTTTTTCTCATGGTTTCGGAGTGATATTCAAAGCTTCATCTCGGGATAAATTCACGGCTTTTTTATCAACATCCAATTTATATTCATAAAGTACGGAAGGTAACGCTTCTATGTAAAAATGTATGCCATGTGAAAATTATTTCAATGTTTAGAAGATTCAGTCATGGCAACAGCGTCTATGACAAATATATTTTTATTGCCTCAAGATTTTTCACAATACTATTTTCGCTTTTCTTTAAAGGTATTATTCTCCTCACAGGGAGTTCTTGTCTACAATCATAGCTGCAAGAAATGTTTAAGTTGTAGCAAGGTAGGCCATCGGTCAAAATTCAGATGGAAATTAAGCGCCTGGTTTGTTAGGCAACATATACGTAGTACATTAGAGACTTGCCTCAGATCTGGGTCTTCGATAAATTAATAAAAACACCTTTCCGAAGCAAGATGCATAATCGACAGGTACTTGTGACAGAATTTTTTCACAATGTCCCGACACAGAACTTTCTAGTTACTTGTTATTTTGAAAAATGTTGAAACATCTATGGCTATGATGTTCTTCAGTTCTGATTCCGAGCAATTGCCAGCTCTTGTCTTCTCTAGTTCGAACCATGCAGCATCCAAATTGCTTCGGTTTATTTCACCTAAAACACGCGACACATAGTTAGTCATGTCTTCCAATTCTGATTTTATGATTTAAAAGACATGGTCTATCAGCACACAGCTTCTATTTGACTATCATATTAAGCCAATGGACGCAATTTTGTACCTTCCTTTGCTGAGATCCATATCCAACCTGATCTTCCATTTGTAGGCCTAGTTCTGAGTTCCAACGTTCTAATGGTTTTCAAGGTTGCAAAGTCCGTTCTCTAGTAACGGCTAAACGAAATCCCTTCCTAGGTACTGTAGATTTTTTGGTATTTCGCTGTTTTCATTAACTTTATTAATGTCCGGATATCTATTAGTCGGACTTTCTTTATATGAGAAAATTTTACAGCCAGTTTTTGCATTAATTTCTCTTTAATTATAGTATCCCACTTAATGCTCTCCCAACATATTTTTGTTGAGGTAGCTAGCGGCAAATAGCTTACCCCGGCTGTGGGCCAAGCACTGAAGACTGGAAAGCAAACTTTTTGTTTTGAGTTACACTTTTTATTTTCGGGAAATTCACTACAAAGTTTTAGCGACAGGCTATCCCGCCAAGAGAGAAATTTTTCAGTATAGAAAAAAATCGTTTACTGTCTATAAGGATATTAGAGTGTTTATATACTGGCCTTCTACTAAAAAGATAGGTTTATTTATACAAAAAAAATTATGGTGGGCAGTTACCATACTCAAAAATTATTTCCCAATTTGTCAATTGAACCTTCCGAAGTACGATTTCTGTAAAAAAAATGTTGAATTCACACAGAGATATTAGACATAAATATACTGAACAATAAAAATTATTTTTCGATTTCTCCTTTCAGGCTGCAGTTCACAGTCTGATAGAAATCCTAACAGTAAACGTAATCCTGGTCCTTCTTTTGCTGAAAACCTTCTTCTTCTTACAGATTTCTCTTCACAGATCGACAGGAATCCTAAAAGAGAACGCAACCCTGGTCCTTCGTCTTCACCTGATGGCAGGCAACATTTGCCTGACCGGACTTCCCGACAGGAGGCTCTTATTCGTGCTAGGTCCAGATCTCCCGCTAGAGTGCCTCCATATATTGCAGAACTTGGATGTTCACTTGGACAGCTTGGATTTATTCGTCTAATACCACGCACTAATGAGGGCTTTCAATTCGAATTTCGAAGATATGTTTTTTCTCTCGATATACCACTTAGACTGCGAGGAAACTGTAAGTATTATGCTCCCATGCCAAATCATGAATACATTGCATTATCAACGGCCAATCATGACATTCATGCAATATTGGAGTATAGCGGGGTTCTTCGTGGAATATATCGAAATCATTATCGGCATGCCAGAGTCAAATTAAATATGATTAGCGGCACAGTTGATAACCTAACACCAGATCAAATCAGGGATTGTCCGGTGGGCGAAATTCACCCAATCTTTCCAAAGAACTTTTATAAAGCTCTTGCACATTACGATTCACTGCAGACCGAACCGAATCTCAATTTCGAACTCAATCCTGATTCTTCTTCTACCACAAAATATTTACCTGACCAGATATCTCATCCGGAGACTCCTATTCGTGCTAGGACCATGTCTCCTCAAGGCTGGCCTCCTTCTAGGCAAGTACTTGGATATACAATAGAACAACTTGGATATGTTCGGCTTATTTCTTTCATAAATCAGAACAAGCAATTTGAATTTCGAAGGTACGTCTTTCCTTCCAATAAGACCATTCGAATGCGAATACGTGGGTTAAACTATTGGCTTAGGCCAACACGCGAATATCTTGTATTATCGACAAATAATGGTGACGTTTTTGCAATAATGGACGATAGTGACACTCTTCGTGGAATTTATGGGGCAGATAGAGCTCAGTGGCGAATAAAAATAAATATGATTAGCGGCGAAGTTGATAAATTAACCCCAGATGAAACCAGGGATTGTCCAGTAGGCAAAAATCACCCAATCTTCACAAATGGTTTTATTAAAGGTTTTTCTAATGAAGATTCACTACAGTCTAAATGGAATCCTAATGGCGAAGGTAATCAACGCCCTTCTTCTTCTGTCAGACAAAATCCGCTTCAGCGGACTGCTTCCCAGGAAGCTCATCTTGATGCCAGGTCCAAGTCTCCTCCGGGAAGGCCTCCTTCTGATCGAGTTCTGGGATATGCATTAGAACAACTTGGATACATTCGGCTTATTCCTCAAGAAAATCAGAATCGGCAATTCCAATTTCGAAGATACGTTATTCCTACCGGTAAATCAATTCGATTGCGATTTCAGCATAATGTCTTTGTGCACGTGCCAGCCCGAGAACACATTGTATTATCAACATCCAATGGAGAAGTTTTTGCAATACTTGACCATACTGGTATTCTTCATGGAATATATTTGACGAGCAGGACTCATCCCAGAATAAAAATAAACATGATAAGTGGTGTAGTTGAAAAAATGACCGCAAATGAAATGAAGGAAGTTCACGTAGGCAGATTTTACCCAATCTTTCCTCGTTGGTTTAAGGAATATGTTTCAAATGAAGATTCTCTGCACCATGTGTATCAATAATTCCATAGAAACAAGATAAATCAAAATAGAATGTTCTTTTTTATCTCTTGTTGATTTAAAATTGAATTAAAATATACAAAGGCCAATGTGTTATGCTCACCAAGGCAATTGTGTGTTATCGCTCAACCCGTTAATAGAATTTTAATGATTTTCCTAGCTCTAGCGTGCAATGTATAGGGATTTAAAATATTTTGATTGCTAATGATTTTCTGCACAGACACAGAAAAAAAGCACACAAAAAAACATAGAAAAAGCCTTCCACAGAAATCCACGATGGTGGATTTCTGTGGAATGCTAAAGAGAGACAAATAAATACAAAGGAAAGTGTAAACAGAGCCCATCACCATATCATTTAATGAAAAAAGAACCCGTTTTAGTTTAAAAAAGACAACTAAAATATATCCACCTGTTATTCGTTATTCGTTGATTTCTAACTTTCAAGGTTATATGAATCTTTTAATTCTAGTTTATCGGGTAAACAGGGACCAAGGGTTCGAAGTTTATGAGGATCCCAGTTTATGAGGATCCCAGAAATATATCGTAAAAACAGACTGACTCCCAGGTCAGAAATATTTTTCATTGTTGTGTGGCTGTGAATATTTTTCGAGGCTTTGTAAGAAACCTGAAGCAATAGGGAAAAATTAAGTTTGGATTCGGTTTGAGTGAACCCAAAAACATACAATAAGCTTGGGTTGAGCCCCGGTCGAATTTTTTTGTATGGGTGTGTTATTGATTATTTGTTGTAAAAGTAATATTTTGACGATTAAATTACTTTCTTTTCTAAACAATTTGTAAGAGAATTTCGACGATTAGAGAAGATCTTAATTATTTCAATGTATTCCTAGCGATTTTAGAAAATTTCTCATGACTTCTCGCCATTTGAGAAATTTTAATACATTTCTTATGATGCAAAGAGTTGTTTTTGGAACTGAAAATTTAGGTAGGTTTTTTTTTTGAAATTCGATTACTTAACAATTACTTAATCAATACTTACAATACTTGGAAGATATAAAAAGCGAACTTAATGAGTGAATAAAAAAGTATTATAATAATAACTTAATAAGTGGACTCTTCAACGAAAGAACAAGTTATTGGTAAATTTTCATTGGAATTGTTTGTTTATAACTTTTTATAAAGAAATTCAATTTTCGATATGTTCTCCACTTCTAAATTAAAATCTTTTTATGCCATTACATTCTGCATGTTGTCTAGATACCGGAATTAAAATAAAATTTTTGTGAAGTCACGATTAACTACGAAATTAGTAGCATTTTCTTTAAGCATCGCACGTGCCGTGTTTAAATTTAAATTACTTAGAATTATTAAAATCGCCTAAATCTTATAGAGTAACATTGGTAAAAGATGTTCCATTATTAGATCATAAACAAAAATGTTCTTAAAAAATTATTTATTGAAATAATGTTTCCTTCGATTTTGCATAATTTCACGCCTCGACAAGTCATGTATTTGTAGTATCTGAAATAAAAATTATATTCAGATCAAATACATTTGAAATGCATGAAGAATAAAATACAATTAGCTGATACAGTTCAAATACAGCTACAAAACACATTTGAGTATTTTGAAATAAGACTTTAATTACGAGTGAAAATTGTATTTTGTAGTTCAGGTATTTTGTGTATTTTCTTGAAAATACTTTGTAAGATCAGCATATAGAAATTATACAGCACATCCCTAGAGTATATAATAAGTTGAGGAATTTTATGATCAAAGAGTAGGAAAGAAAAAGAGTGACAAAGAGAAGAGAGTGTAGAGAAAAATAGGGCACAAGAGGGTCTGTGTAGGGTTGCGCAGTAGAGATTTAAAATGCGTAGATCTGCGCAGTAAGTTCTGCAGCTTCACTTACTATATCTTTATTGCGCACCTCATGACACTGTAGGACTCTACTGCGCATCATAATATACCACAACCATACGTGGTGCAGATTGGTGTTTCAAGGATAACTACTGCACATCCATACATATTATAGGTTTATGTTGCGCACGCTTATGCTTCACATATGTATACTGCTCACCCTAATTTAGCAAAAATGTATACGGTGGACTTGAATGTTTAATAAATACCTATTATGCAGTTCTATGTCCCAAAAATGCTTACTGCGCAACTCTAAATATAATTGGTTTCTACTGCACAGACTTATGCACCAAAATTGTCTAAATCGCAGCTGTGTCTGAACACTTCAAGTCTCTGCTGCGCAGTATAGTTTGCCACATATCATAAGTATCCATTGCGCGATCTTTGATACCATACGTTTCTACTGCGCATCCCTGGACACCAAAGGAATCTACTGTGCAGTTTAATGTACCAGGCTCATTTAACGCGCAGCTTTATGGTTCACATATCTCTACTGCGCATTTCTAAGTAACCCAGGACTCTACTAGCCCCGCCCCCTAAAATCATTCCCCCCTCTTTGTCACTCTTTTGTACACCAATCTTTGACCATGATATTCGCAGACATATTTCACAATCCTAGGGACTTGCAATATAGTTTTTGTATGCTGTTTGTGACGGCTTGCCGTTGCCGTTCGTTGATACCATTTATTTTCTATTCTTAGTCGATAAAGAAGAAAATTTCTCTATCATCGGACATGAATTAATTTAAATTTTTATAAAAAATTAAGAATTGTTTTTATGAAAATGTTTATTAAAGTTATTTAGAATAACAGTATAAACTCTTCAACATTCTCTCTCTTCCTCTTGAATTTTAGAATAAGATAATTCTACATAATATACCAAATATGTGACTCGGGGAGGAACATCAGATATCTTTCAATCGTTGAAACCCATTGAAGCCGCGTCACTCGAGATCCTAATTTTGAATATTAGAACAAAGAACATAGATTCTAGAATGCATAAGTTCCTTGTAGCTTCTCGAACTCGTCAAATCTATCTGATAGTTAATTTAAGTAAAGATAGATTTATAATTCAGTTTTGTTACTAATAATAATAATAATATAATAATAAATTATATCAACTGTTGTGTGTGTCAAATGAATTATTGTGTAGTGTTTAACGAATAAAATAATTCATTTAATATGACAAATTGAGCGTGTTAATTTCTTTCATTTCATCGCCTGTGACAAATATACACATTCGAATAACCGCGGTGGTTGATTTTCAAATTAACGCGTGTCAACAACGGACCATAAGAAAAAAAAATAAATCCACCAATAACATAACTAGACTATATATTATATATTGGATATAAATAGTAGGACGTAACACTGTTATTAGACAGTATTTTTAAGAAAATACAAAAAATACCTCAACTACAAAATACAATTCTTACATGTATTTCAAATAATATTTCAAAATACCCCCATGTATTTTGTAGCTGTATTGTATTGTTTGATAGCAAAAATATAAAATTTACTACAAAAAAAAACTATCAAATTTTCACTTTTCAGGAATTTTATAATGCTTTCTTCTTGGTTGACATCTTGAGTGTTACTTTTCTTGCCTATGTAAAGTTGCCCTTTGAGTGGGAAGAAATTCTCTGCATCCGTACTTAACCATACTTTTAGGCGATTTTTAGCAGGCTTTCAAGAAGGATATTGGGTGCTACATGGTGCTACGTGCTACATCGATGGTTCCCAGTACAAGATAAATGATTTTTTCTTCTACATCTCATTTACATGGTCAGTATTTGACTTATTACCATCAGCACATATCAGAATTCCAAAAAAAGAATATATTTCTTGTTGTGTCACATTGTTCCATACAATTAGCTCTTTTTCACGATGCTTACAGTTGCATTCTTTATATGAAGAGTCTGCCTTATTATTTGTGTAGCGTAAATAAGATAAACTGTTTTGATTGACATAATTTCCTTGAATGTGGCTCAGCTGATTTTCTGACAATATTTCTTGAAGGAGTGTGATGATTTTCTTGAGGCGCTTTATTCCAATCATTTTAGTCTTGGCCATGTACGTCGTACTGGGTTTGGTTGTTATCTAGCAAAGCTGCAGCAGATACATATACTCTCTCCTAATCATTATCGTTCTTCTCTTCTCTATCCTCATCATCATCCCGTGTGGGGTTGATGGTCCTCCATCGGGCGCCTCTTCAGATGAACTTCTTATCCGAAAATTAAATAATCGAATTAAGCACTTAAAAGGTTTTTTTTAGATCACGAACGGCGGGTCAGTAAGAAGGTGACAAAGAGTGTCAACGCTGCAAAGGTCAAGATAGGGCGAGAAAAGTTTGCCAGTCGGAGAATTCAGACGGAAGAAGACGCCGTGATAACTTTGAGTCGGCACGTACATCAGGTAAGAAGACAAAACAAAAGCACAGACGAGCCGGATACCATAAGAATTGTGCAGCAAACTATTATCTGGAACCCAGTCTTCGTCTTCACAGTCAGAAGGAGGAAAATTCTTGGTATTCTCCTCGCCGAGTAGCTTTTTTGGAATACGCGTCTTGCTAAGCCGGACCTAATCTAAACAATGATTAAATAAATTGGATAATTGGGATAATATTAAACTCAAACTTTAACTATTGTACAAACACTCACACAAAAATGTCTATGCGTCTCTCTTATGACGACTGCGCTGAGGAGCACGGCAATACTTTTGACTACTCCAAGTAAAAGTTCGAAGGTTATTGTATATGTATAAAATTATCGTTGGATTTGTATTAAAAGATTTTCGTTAACAATAGATCAATCATTATGCATCTAACAACCAGGATTATTCTGTGCTACATTCGACTTTTAGCTATAAATCCGTATATAGCTACTCATGTACCCGGTTGGATGTACAATAGAACTTGTATATTTTCGGCTTATTATTTGCAAAAATTAGAACGAGGCGTTTGAATTTCAAAGATGCGTTTTTAATTAACATAAACCAATTTGAATGCGAATAGAGCAACTGAGCTATAAGTTTGGGCCAATTCCAGAATATATTGTGTTATCAACATCCAATAGTGATGTTTTAACAATATTGGATTATATTGGAAATGTTAATAATTTGACCCCCAATGAAGTCACAAATTGCCCACCAGGCAAAAATGACCTAATATTGCAGAACCATTTTACTTGCACAAAACATAGAAAGGAAATTGAATGTCGAATACACGCTTTCCCTACCCATATAAAAATTCAAATGCAAATAAATCGTTTAAGATATGGGTTCAGGTCAACCCGAGAATATCTTGCATTATCGGCATCTAGTGGTGAGGTTTTTGCACTAATGTATCATAGCGAAACCCTCCGTAGAATTTATAGGGCAGCTAAAGCTTAGTCTCAATTGAGGATTCACTACAGTCTAAATAGAAACCTAATGGCGAAGGGAATCCACGTTCTTCTTCTTTTTCCAGAAAGCATCCGCGTGAGGGGATTTCTACTAAAGAGGCTCATCTAATTGCCAGGACCAGGTCTCTTCCAGACATGCCTCTTTCTGATCGAGTACTTGGATATGCATGACAAAAAATTGAATATATTCGACCCGGGCGGCGAAGCTAAGGTTCTAGAGCAGTTAGTGGTTAAGCAAGGGGGCTGAAATCTTGAGGATGATCCCGGAAGATCGGGTGGCGTCGTGAAGCGCAGGGGTGGGAAGTGACGAACAAGGTACCGACCCACGGAGCGTGTAGTGAGCACCAGACGAGAGGGCAACTCGCCTTTGGGGCAAGTTTACGCTTATATGGACTGGGGGTGTCGTTCCCCACTCCTAATCATGGGCCCACAGGGCCGTACGATAGCGAATTACTTTTAACTTTGTTACAACCTCCCCCCTCTGTCAGGGATGAAGTTTATTTCTTAAGGATTACCTCGCACCTTTCCAATTACAGGTCAAATGTGAAACAGGCTTCTTCATCGGGAACGTCTATTTTTAATTAGAAATCATCATCTTTTTCCTCATTGCTTCGTTTTTCCTCGTCTTCCATATTACTTTCTATAATTGTCCCTTGTTCCTTTTTAAATACGATTTCAATCATTTCTCTGAAATTCTGATTTATCTCGATCCAACCTCTTTTTATATATCTGGTTCTGGTCGAATCCGGAACAGTGTGGTATAGTGCCTGCAGTGCCACATTTGCATGCCTTCTATCTTCTTCTTATTAGCTGAAACATAATTTAACACATCCTACTTTTTAAACAAAAATAAAAAACAAAGTTTTTATTCTTTTCTTGATATCTTTTTTCTCATTTTATTTCAACAACATGTGAAATCTAGACTTTTATTTGAAATATATTTTTTCCAAATTTCTTATCTTAATATATATTTTTTTTTAATTTTCTGTTTTATCCATTCCTATGAGTATCCTTTTAAGATTCTGCTTTTCCGTGACTGTTTTTTCCTGAAAATTAACTTATATCTAAATTTTACTTTTATTTTTAATTATAAATCAATCTTGGCCTCTTATAGCCGTATTTATATTTATTTTTCTAAATTATATATTTTACTTTGTAAAAGTTCTTTCTTTAAAACAAAATTTAATAGAATCTATATATGTGGTGTATATAACGAGTGAAACAATGTTTTATTTTGTGTTTGTAGAGGAAGAGCCAAAAAAAATTAATTTTTCTGTAATTTGTGTGGAAAAACATATAAATTATTTTATTTTACTCTCTTCCACATAATCTTTTTTTCTTTTAATAATTAATTATTCTTCTTTCTCCATTCTTTCTCCTGCTTCTTCATCCTCTCCTCAAAGTCTTTTATTTTTCTTTGTATTTCCTTCCTTTTTCCTTTCTATTCTTTTTCTTTCCTCCATGCCTCGCTCTAGCATTGTCGACGTCCCGTCCTTCTTCTCTATCTCCTCGTGCTATCTTTCTTAATTCCCCTTCTCGTATCTTCCTTATTTCCTCTTTCATTGCTTTTTCTACTTCTTGTTTTTTTCTTCTGCTTCCCATCTTTCCTGTTTCTGCTCCGCAGTTTCGCTGAGAGGAGGTTGATTTGAAGCAGTCCTGGCATTTTAATTTTAATCTTTGGTCCATCTCTCTGTAAATAAATGTTTTTCTGTTTTTTGATCTATTTTTAGTGTATGTGTTTGTGTCATTTGTTTTCAATGTCAGTAGTGTTAAAAAATTTAATCACTCACCTGTATGCCATTTCAAAGAAAAATTCGAATCTAAGATTGTAATATCTAGATTGCGTTTCATTTGCGGTATCTAAATTTTTAATTACCTCTTCTCTAATTATTTTTAATGTTTTCATTATATCTGCCCATTTTTCGGACTCTTGAAATTTTCTTTCGCTTTTTCCGTCTAAATCTTTATTTTAAGCTTGTATGGGATGAAGTTCTCTTCCTAAGTTTAAAAAGCTTGTGTAAAACCTGTAGACGAATGTTTACTAGTATTTAACGCGAATTGCAAATCATCTAAATATTCATCCCATCTTTTATGGTCTTTTTCTAAATACGCTTTAATTGCTGTTTTAATTGACCTATTACATCTTTCAGTCGGATTTGCCTGTGCATGATATTTAGGAGTTTTCGAATGTCTAATACCAAAAACTTTCGTCAAATTAATTAATAACTTATTTGCATATTCTATTCCATTATCTGTAAACAAAATTCTAGTTGTTCCCCATTTCCGAATTATACGCTTATGAAATTCTTTTTCAACGGTTGACGATGATTTATTTTTAACTGGAATTATTTCTACCCATTTTGTAAACATATCAACAAAAACACTAAAATTTATTGATTGCTCGATTATGTCATTGGTAATGGACCGATCATATCAGATGCTACTACAGTCCATGGTTCATCGATTATTCGCTTTCCCATCATACCTATCTGATTGTTTAATTTTGGTTATATTCTCTGACAAATATCGCATTCTTTCACATATTTAAGAGTTTCAGAATACATTCCGGGCCAAAAATAATTTGCGGAAATTTTCGCGTCTGTTTTTTCCAAGCCTAAGTGTCCTGCTTGTTTATTATCGTGATTTTCAATCAAAACTTGTTCTCAAAATTCTTTCGGTCGGGTATGTAAAAGCACAATTGATTATCGCGTATATGCCAATTAGGATTTTCCTCTGGTTTATTTTTTATTTAAATCATTTTATTTTTATACCAGTTATCTTCAATTTCCTTAAAATCATTTTCTTCGTTTTCTACAATACTTGATAAAATACTAGAAACTTTTATTTAATTTTCCTTTGATCTTGATAATGCATCTGGGACATGGTTTAATCTTCCCTTTCTGTACGCAATTTCGTAATCGTACTCTAATAATTCTAAAACCCATCTTGCCAATCTACGTGTTGGATTTTTTAAATTGTGCAACCATTTCAATGCAATATGATCTGTGATAACCTGAACAGAATAGCCTTCCGAGTATGGTCTAAATTTTCTAATCGCCCAAACTACTGCTAAACATTATTTTTCTGAAGCTGAGTATTTACGTTCAGCTCCATTTAGACCCCTACTCGCAGACGCTATTACATAATTTTCGCCGTTTATTCTTTGTGTTAAAACAGCTCCTAATCCTATATCATTAGCATCAGTTTCAAATTGAAATGGACTTCCAAAATCAGGACAGAATAAGACTGGTGCTGTCGTTAGTGAGTGTTTGATGGTCGCAAATGCCTGCTCATGTTTATTAGACCATTCCCATTTTACTTATTTTTTGATAGCTTTTGCAGTGGCGCTATTATTTCTGCTAATTTTGGGATAAATTTTCTGTACCATCATGCCATTCCAATTAATATTTGAACTTTTTTATTGTTTTAGGCCTTGGAAAATTCAAAACTGGTTCTCTTTTTTCTTCATTAACTTTTAATCCTTTTTCGTTAACTTTAAAACCCAAATATTTTATTTCTGAAAATCCAAATTCGCATTTATCCAAACCTATTGTTAAACCTGCATTTTCAATTTTATCTATAACTATTCCTTAATATTTTAAATGCTCTTCAAAATGTGTTGAAACTATAATTATATCATCAAGATAACAAAATACTTTAATTCTGGTGTTATTGTTTTGTCCATCAGGCACTGGAATGTAGCCGGAGCATTTGTTAATCCAAATGGCATCCTTTTAAATTGATACATTTCTTTCCTGGTACTATAAAAGCTGTGATTGGTTTCGATTCTTCGTCCAGTGGTATCTGGTGATATGCTTAACCTAGATCGATTTTAGACATGTATTTTGCTGATCTTAATGTGTCTAATATTTCCGACATTATTGGAATTGAATATAAGTCTTTTTTCGTAATTTTATTTACTTTTCTAAAATCTAAACAAAATCTGTATTTCCCGTTAGATTTCTTAATCATTAGTATAGGGTTTGACCAGTCACTACTAGAAGGTTCTATGATTTTTTCCTCTAAAAGCCTGTCTACTTCCTTATACATAAACTCTCTCAGTTTTGGCGATACATAATAGTATCTTTGCTTAATTGGTTCATGAACTTGCACATCTATTTTATGACTAGTTAAATGTGTCGGTTTTAACTCTGTTCCTTGATTCGTAATTTTTCTTCTAATTAAATTTTCCAATTGCACTTGTTGTGCTTCATTCAACTCTATTATCCCTTTAGAAATTTCCTCGCAAAACTCTTAAATTTTTCTTTCGTTATATTTTTGCGCGTTTTATATTATTATTAATAACCGCATTATTCCTAAAATTATACAAATTACTTTTCCTAATTGAGAATAATTTTTCTATCATTGAATCATTTTTTTCCTCCTTTTTATCTAATTCCGCCTTAAATTTAGAATCATGTTTCTGTTTAATACATTCCAGTGGCCCTTTAAATTCTGTATTTAAATTCCTATCTTTATTTTTCACCTGTAACTTTGTATTTATTTGGTTCTATCTTTATTTGTTTTCCTTTCTCTCTCTTCATTTTGACTAGCCTGCTAGTCTAATCTTTGGACGCCTACGCTGGCACGTGCCTTTCCCTATTCTTATTCTATTTCGCATTTTCTTTCTTTTCCTTAATTATTGGCTCCTGCATTTTAATTAACTTTGATTCAATCGCATATTTAATATTTGGTAATTGTGGTAACCACTAAATCTTTTTCTCATAATCCATTTTTAAACCTAATCTTTTAATCATATCGGTTCCTATTATTCCCATCGATCTTAAATTTGGTACCAGTCTGAATAATGAATATTTTTTCGTATGCCCTACTTCGATAGGGATCAAAACTTGTCCTGTAATTTTTAATTTTTGACTATTAGCTACCATTAATGTGCCATTTATTGGTTTTTTAATTTCGTAATCTCATTCTTTTACTGTATTTATAAAATTCTCACCTATATAAGAGTGGGTTGCACCGGTGTCAACTAACACTTCAAATTTATGATTTTCGAAACTTATCATAAGGTGGAATCTTGTTTCATCGGAGTCATTTATGTCTATGTCAAGTAATTCTGGCGGTCTCAGCTTTTGTCTGCTATTTTCCGCCTTTAATAGCGAACGTATGCGTTTCCCTGATCTAAACTATACCAAAAATCCCGTCAAAAATGGCCTATTTTCCCGAAATTGTAGCATGTTAAGGATTCTCGCGATCTGTGATTAAAATTTTGGTTTTGCTAAGTTTGGATCCATAAAATCTTGTCGATTTCTCATTCCTTTTGTCTTCTGACTCGTTATTATTTTCTTCCGCGTTATATCAGAGCGCTGTTATCTGCGGAGAATTATTCGTATGTTGTGTCTGTGTGTTCCCTAACAGCTGATTCATTGCATACAATAATGCTTGGCCAGCTGTGTTTTGATTTTTAAAATTATTGTTATTATGCATAGACCTCTGATTTTCTGGATATCTCTCATTATTTGTATAATTTGAATTATTATTTGAAAATCTTGGATTAAAAAATTTTGGATTTCCATTTGGGAATCTTGGTTTGTATTGTAGCATATTTTGTTGGTGACGATACCTCGGCCAAAATTGTCACATTTCTTGACTTATTACATTGCGAAATTAAATTTTGACTTGAATTTAAAATTCCATCCATTTTATCGTTCTTTCATCTTATTTTCAATTTCTGTATATATTCTATAGGTTTCTGATTCGACATTTTCAAAACTTCTACTGCTCTTATTTTCTAGTCTCCAGTTACCTAATGTATTCTCAGTATTTGGAGATAATATTCCAATTTTGGTTTGTGCTACTTTCTGTCTGTTTTTGTTTTGTCGTCCTTGGGATTGAACCTTTCGCTTGATTTGTATTTTTTCCCCCAATTCTAACTCTCTGTTTCGTACCGTTATAAATTCTGAGTTCAAATTTCTTGCTAATTCTTCTATTCTATTTTCTCCTTCAACCGATCGAATAATAATATTTTCGTTTTCAAAGTTACCCGCATCTGCTTGTGCATTATTTTCTTCTGGTATAATTTCCGGAATTTCATCAGTTTCCCTATTTTCTCTTGTATTTTCAACCGCATTTGCCATTTTTGCAATAATTTTTATTTTGCCGGACCTTAACTTCATTTGCTTTTTTAATCCTTTATCTAATACCTTTGTTCTTTTGTACGGACTAGCTCAGGGATTCTTTATGGTTGATTAAAAACCGGCACGTTAACTTAAGTGAGCGTCTCGGTTTTTACTACCTCGCTGTTGCGCTTGGCCTGACTGCGTTGCGGACATTTCCACTGGGGGCGGGAAGTGTTAGGGTTGTTAATATGACGTCGCTGGTTCCTATTTCGCACGCCAATTTTCGTTACTGACGCCGCTTCTTTTTGTAACTTTCGTATTTATTGCTCAATTTTCTTTTAGTTTTTTGTTAACTTTCTTATCTTTTATATTCTATCTAGTTTCTTCCTACTAGTAAATTCTATTTTCCCGTTTTATTTTTCCCAAATTCATTTTCGTTTTTTCTAACCGTATTTTATTTATTTTTGTTCACGATTTTTTTGTTTAAGCCCCTCACTTATCCAATCCTGCTACAAGGAGTATAGATAAGGCGTTTTTTCTCAGGGTGATTTTTTTACTTTATTAAAGGTGGCAGAGCATGCGAACACGCAAGGTATACCAACTATTTTAACGAGCATCTCTAACAGTTTACCCGCACTTTTTTCGACTAAATACATTTATCCTACCAGCACTTCTTCCAAAAAAACAATAAACCATTTCAATAATAAACATTTCGATCAAACAACTTTCAAAATTCAAATTTCACAACAACAAAATTTTAATTAAAGTCTTTCCAAATGGCACACATGTAACAATTTGTAATTATAGTTTCATCATTATCTTGACTTCTTTTATCGACTGTGGAAGGATTTTTGGAGGGATTGTGGGTTTTTAAGGAGGGCGCAAAATTTGTGAGGGATCTCGCAAATTAAAGGATAGAGGAGGATGTGGAGCGTCGAGAACTGGGTGATGTCAATAAAGACAATTAAATATGAATGGGGTTTATTTAAACCAAGTTTACGCTTACATGGACTGGGGGTGTCGTTCCCCACTCCTAATCATGGGCCCACAGGGCCGTACGATAGCGGGGTACTTGTAACTTTGTTACAACATTTAGGAGTCAGTAGGGTGTTGGCTATCAGTAAGCGAGCGATTAAACACCCGTGGAGTGGCAGATAGTAGCTCTAAGAAAGCATTCAGAGGTGACAGTTGTATCCTCCAACGATCGTGGACGCTCGTAATTGTATACGAGTACCTACAACATCATCGCAGGAGGTTTCAAGCAGTGTATTAAATTAGTTGAATTAACTTATAACATTCTAATCTCATCAGTTCCTTGACTTAGTCCGTATCTATGTTCTATAACCGGGTTCGCATGAGTAAAAGTTTAATAAAATAAATACTAATGATGAGGAAATGAATAAATAGAATCCAGAGGAAAATGTTGTCACATCGATAATTTAAAAAAAAAATAAAACACAAAATTATACATTAAAATGTCTTAATTTCAATTTACTGACTCCACTCTCTAAAAATCGTTTCAGCATTTTCGTCGCACACTTGACTTCCTTTTCTTACGGATTGATTGCTTCTTGCAAATACGACACGATCATAATAGCTTTGGTCACCAGTCTCGTTGAATGATGATGCATGATCTGCTGATTGTTAGTTCGCTCCACAAGCATTGGCCTAGACAATTCTTCTGCGAGTGGTTGCAAGAAGTCTGCGTTCGCTGGTTTTTTACTAGATCAGTTCATTATTTTCGTTATAAACAACATAAGATGCCACACCAGAGACGTCAAAGCTGTTGTAGAAAAAATCTAGTGTCACCTTTGTGTTCGCCTTTCAGTAGTGTATTTCCTCAACATTTTCCTGGAAGCCAAAAAGCGTTGCCCGTATATCTATCGATTTTGGTGGTTTCATTTCTTGTCGGATGTATATCTTATTTTGCTTCAAAGTACCGACGAGAGTAATCTTCAAAGAAAGAAGATATTGGACCAGAGGTACGTTGCAAAAAGTCTGTGCGTAGTTAAGTTCTGGCCAGATGCTTTAACAGTAAGAGCGAGTTCTTTTTCAATTCTTTAATCTTAGTTGACATCTTGAGTGATACTTTTATTGTCTATGTAAAGTTGCTCTTTGCGTGGGGATCCATTCTCTGCTCCGTACTCAGCTATACTTTTAGGCCATGTTTGACAGGCTTTAAAAGTGGACATTGGGTAAAAGACATACATCCTCTAAATAAAATTTATTTTGATCGATGGTTCTGCATGCTCTTGGTATGTAGATCTCAGTCGAATTTGCATTCAGCATGAATCACATATCAGAAATAGAAGCAGTTTGTCATCGGCTACTTGTGCTCGGCGTGTAACATGATCATCAGATCGGATAAATTGTAAAATCGATTTGAATCTACGCTTACCCTTCGTTGCTCGGTACAAGAGGAATGATGTTTTCCGTCACGTTTTACGGACATGGTCAGTCTTTAAATTATTGGCACCAGATGCTTGCGGTTGCACTCTTCATATAAGGCGTCTGCTGTATTATTTGTACAACGTAAATAAGATAAACCATTTTGATCGACCTAATTTTCTTTATAGTATCAGAAATAGATAACATTTCTGTACTTTTACGTGGCCCAGCCCTTTGTCTGAAAATATTTCTTGAAGGAATTTAATGATTTGCTTGTGGCACTTTATTCTAAATAGTTTTGTCTTTGGCTGTGTATAATACACCGTACTGGTTTTGGCTAAAACCTGACAATGCTTCAACAGCCACATCTACTTTCTCCTCATCATCATCATCCTTCTACTCTGTCCCCTCTTCATCGTCTTCACTCGCATTCTCGCGGTTCACTTCTTCTTAAATTTCAGAACCCATTTCACTAGTTCCATCTTGAGGATCCTCTTTAGTGTTCGACCCTGTGTAATATGTGTCACCGTTAGAATTGTTCAGCAGATCATTATCTGGAATCCAGTCTTCGTCTTCTCTGTCAGAAGGAGGCAAACTCTCGGTATTATTCTCGAAAAGTAGCCCTTTTCAATACCCGTCTTGCTTAACCGCGCCTAATCTGAACAATGTTTAAATGTATTCATTAGAATAATATTAAACTCAAACTTCTACTAAAACTATCTAAGCGTCTCTCATATAACGACTGCGCTGAGGTGCACGGCAATACGTCCGACTACTCGAAGTAAACGATCGGAGGTAATTGTATATAACATTATCGTTAGATTTGCATTTAGGGATTTTCGTTAATAGTAAATGGATTACAACAATATTTAATTTGGTTAGACACGCAAGGGTTAAACAAATCAATAAGAATCGCAAGATCAACCTCATTGCTTCAAATTTGAAAATTTTTTTTTTATTTCTAAAACAACTTCAAATTTCATTTTTAAGAAAAACTTCAACCATAAAATAGTATTTAATTTAAAAGTGATAATTCTCTGCATTTGATTTACAAAACTTTTGATCAAGTAATTGGATGGACAATAGAAGTTGGATATGTTTGGCTTATTATTTTCACAAATTAGAATCAGACATTTCAATTTCGAAGATACGTTTTTCCTAACGATAAACCAACTCGAATGCGAATAGATCAGCTAAGCTATAAGTTTGGGCCAACTCGAGACTATATTGTGTTATCCACATCCAATGGTAATGTTTTTGCAATATTGGATTATAGCGGGACTCTTCTTGGAATTTATAGAACAGATAGAACTCATTCGCGAATGAAAAGAAATGCTATAAGCGGGACAGTTCATATTTTGACCCCCGATAAGGTCAGGGATTGCCCACTAGGCAAAAATCAACTAATATTGCCAAACCATTTTACTAAAGCTTTTGCAAATGACGACTCACTACAGTCTAAATGGAATCCTAATGGCAAAGGTAATTCGTGTTCTTCTTTTTGTTCAAGACAGCATCCGCGTTAGGGGACTTCTCCTCAAGAGGCTCATCTGAATGCCAGGACATCAATTTCGCCAGATTTAGATTCCTGTGACTTTTTTTTGTTTGATCGACTGAAAAACCCACTACGCGGAACGCGTTTTAGCAGCCGATTGGAGATAATACAAAAATCGAAAACGGCTCTGATGGGCATACCGAAAATTGAGTACCAAAAATGTTTTAAGAGCTGAATCAAGCGCTGGCATAAGTGCGTGGCAGTCGATGGGAATTACTTTGAAGGGGACCACATCAATATTCAAGAATAAACTCATATTTTTAATTTTAAAAACAAATTCCGGGAACCTTTTGATCAAGGAAGTATTCTCCAGGCAAATGAGAACCGACGATTTGAATTTCGAAGATATATTATTCCTACCAGGAAAATAATTTGATTGCATTCAAAACATAATATGCATATGCCTGTCCCACCACGAGAATATATTGTATTATCAGCATCCAATAGTAACGTTTTTGCACTACGAGAATATACTAGGATTCCTCGTGGAATGTACACGACAAATAAAGGTCATTCGAAAATAAAAATGAATGTGATGAGCGGCAAATATAACGAAATTTTCAATCTATTATGGTTATCCAGGCTTCTTTCCTTTTATATTTTACTAATCTCGATAATTTATAGACATTTGAATGCTTAAACAAAAACTAAGAAGAAGAAAGAAAAATAAGACCAAGGCCCTGCAGAAAATCACAGTCTTCATCTTTTTATGGAAAATTTTATAGGCATGTATTTCTTAAAGCAAGTTGTGACAAACTTATCAGTTTTATCGGTTATAAATCCAAGACGAAACTCATGAGAAAAATTTTTGGTAATATATATATACATTTTTTATTAGAGTACTTTTTAAGTTGAGGCGATAACCTGGTTTCGCCGGATCTTGCATCAGGTAATTTAAAACGTCATCCACGAGAACTTTTTTAAAATTTCAATTTGGTCAACATCCAAAATAACTACCAACGATGAGGCGATGACCCAGGTGCGCCGCAAATTTTTATACTTATGCATTACCGACTATTTTCCTTTACAATATTTTAACCTCTCAATTAACACCCAAAAAGTTGTCTTAGGGAAACACAGAAAAAACTGATTTTTAGATAAAATCGGGTGGCCATCCTAATTTTTTTTCTTTAAATTTTTGGCTGTACATTCTGATAATATACTTTCTAATAAATCAATGTACTTCTTGTAAGACTATGACGAGATTTTCTTATTATCAGTCCAAAAACGTCGAATTTCGGCAAAATTGGCGACACTCAATTTTTAGATAGACATAATATCTGGAATTTAAGAAAAGAATGCTATCATTATAATGATCTTAATAACAAATAAAAAGTGATATCCTTATCTTCGCAGGACAATCTTTACTACTTATGTATATATTTATACTCTAATGATAAAACGAAGCATTCCTCAGATACACTTGTTCACCATATTATTCACTGAAACATTTATCAGTTTTTTCTCAACTTTGGGAAAATGGAGACGATCTATACTTTTGTTTTCACTTTGGCGGTCATCGTTTATTCTATTGGTGAATATATATATTCATTTAATACATCTGTAATTTTTGATTATATTTTATGTAACACATGCATAAATATGGCTACTTCTCAGGTCTCTGGAGGGAACCTGAGCTCGAGTTTTTAAGATAATAGTCAAATAGTAGCCATTTTCACATTTATATCGTCACAGATTTACGTTGCCATTATATACCTAGAAAATTGAAAAGCAGCACTTTAGGTTGGCTCCCGCTTCTCCTCCTCGTTGCATTATATACTATGAGGCTTACGTCAAAGAAATGACTTTTAACAGAATATAAAGATTAGTAACCGAACAGCTTAATATTAAATCTACGAAGACGAATTTATCTGATGTCATTTTAGACAAAACAGATGCATTTTCTACCAGATGTTAAAAACTAAAGAAATTAATTTTTTAGTTGTTCACCAAAAAGTTGTGATAGTATAGAAAAGGATAATTTCATATGTACACCTAAGTATTATTATATCAGACGTTATCGTCTTATTTATGAAGGAAGTGTTCTAAAACGTATGATGCTTGTGCAAATTCACAGGTTTTGAACAATCGGTATCAACTTTTCGAGACATATTCTTTAGGCCCGTTGACAGGTCGTAAAAGTATTGGAGGAATGGCATCCACAGGCATTGCAGGTGACAAGAAATACTCCTGGACACTTTCTTAGAGCTGCTATCTATTTAGATTCGCTTGGTTCTTGAAGGTCTAGGAGGTGTTTAAAAATGCAAAAGATGTAAAATAAGACCGCCTACTGACCTGTTGCCATTGCCCTACTGAATTAGATATAATAATCCATCCAAATAGTAACATCCCACTACAAGATGCAAACTTCGTTTTCCAGAACCGGCACTGGAATTAATTTACAGAAAGGCACTAATTCTGATAAGAATACTAAGTTTAGGGCAACTTCTTGATGTGTCATGCCCGCCACATTATTATGTATTTGCGGCACTTTCTGATACTGAACACACTGTTCTAAATGGCAGTGAAAAATCCTTCGGTTTATGAATGGAGGACGCTACTTGTCAGCCAAATTTTGGATGTCTCCCTACCCACTTCATATTGATTTAACATTTTGTGGTGCTCGACACAGAAATCTTTCGACCGTACTCTCCCTGCTTATTCCTCTATGGTTTCTGTTTAATATTTAAGGCCTCCTGTCAGGATAAATTCAAGGTTGTTTTGTTAAGATTCGCCTTCTAGTGGTTCAGCACGAAAGGAAAAGCTTGATTGCAGCCAATGTATGCCACGTGAAAGTTTCCTTGAATGTTTACAAGCTTGAGTCATGGCAATAGCGTCTATGGTGAATCAAATTTTACTACCTAACGATTTTTTACAACATTTTTTTTGCTTTCCTTTAAGGATGTCGGTCTCGTTGGAGAGAGTCCTTATCTACAAGGATAGCTGGAAACAATTTTTAAATTGTTGCAAGGTAGGCTATCGGTCGAAATTCATATGGAATTTAAGAATTTGGTTTGTTAGGCAACATATACGTAGTACCCGAGAGACTGGCCTCAGATCTGGGTGTTTGATAATTTTATGAAACCCCCTTTCTAAAGCAGGATGCATATTCGACAGGTATTTTTAATTGCTAGGTCTTGTGTATTCTAATTCGTACGACGCATTCATCGTTCGTACTTCGTTCGTCTTCTAGTTGCGGGACTTCGGTGACTTGAAGTTTATTTAACTTTACTCTCATACTATTACTAACATGGTTTATGAGCTTCCTGCTTCTATTTTCTTTATATATTGAGCCAATGGACTCAATTTACGCCTTACTCTGCTGACATCCATATCTAATCTGATGTTCCATGGTGGATTTTAATCCGTCCCTAGGACAAAGACTGAATTTGTAGGCCTAGTTCAGCGATTAAATGTTGTAAGGGTTGCCACAGATTATGCCTTTGTGCTGCTGCTACGTGTCTGAACGAATATTTTGTTGTAAACATTCATTTATTCTTTATGTTTGGGTTTATTTTTTCTCATTTGTTCTTGTGGCTAGATTTGGTTATTCAAGTAAGAAGACTCGGTGATGTTCTCTCCTAAAACTTTTCCTATTCTTTCTGACAAAAAATAATCGCATAATGACAAATCAACCTGTTTTCAACAATATTTCTCGGTCTTCTGAGATATGTTCAATTGTCATTATGTTCTTCACCTCAGCAATAATATATCTCTGCAAGACTTTCTTTAAATAAGGATATTTTGCAGCAACTTCTTGCATAAATTCATGTTTTATTGTGTTATCCTATTTGATGCTCTTGCACGATATATTTATTGAGGTAGTTAACTGCACATAGCTAACCACAGATGTGGAACTCAGCCGTGACTCTAAGGGCACCTTGACAATCCTTTCCTTTCCTTTTCCTTATCTGCCTGCCTGGCATGGGAAGGTCTGTATCTCGCAGTGCTACGACTTACATAACCTTTAAAGTCATGAGTATCGCAGGTACTCACGATCTGGAAATTTCTTCTAAACATGGTTGTGAAACGCGACACGTGTTTAGTAGATTCGTGGGTTTTTAACTAACCCGAGATGAAATCAGGGATTGTCCAGTAGGAAAAAATCGCCCAATCTTCCCAAACAGTTTTATTAAAGATTTTTCAAATGACGATTCATTACATTCTCAAAGGCATCATAATGGCGAAGGTAATCCAAGTTCTTCTTCTTCTGTCATACAAAATCCGCGTGAAGGGACTTCTTCTCAAGTGGCTTACTATGATGCCAGGTCCAAGTCTCATCCGGGCAAGCGTCCTTCTGACCACGTACTTGGATATGCAATCGAAAAATTAGGATATATTCGGCTTATTCCTCAGGAAAATCAGAACCGGCAATTCGAATTTCGTCGATACTGTATTGCTACTGATAAACCAATTCGATTGCGGTTAGTGCATATTATATATGTGCATGTACCAGCCCGAGAATATATTTTATTATCAACATCCCATGGTGAAGTTTTTGCAATATTAGAGTATACCGGGATTCTTAACGGAATATATTCAACAAATAGCAGTAAAGCGCGAGTAAAAATATATATGATAAGTGGTGCAGTTCAGAAAATAACTGCTACAGAACAAGGGGAATGTCATGTAGGTAATAAATACCCAATCTTTCCCCGCTGGTTTAAGGCAGATGTTTCAAATGAAGATTCTTTACAGTATGTGTATCATTAATTCTATACTCAAAAGATAAACAAAAATGTAATATTATTTGTGATCTGTAGTCCAATCCAATTTGAATTGAAAGACATAAATCATATTATGATTATGCAAAATTCTTTTCTTATATCTGTTTTCTCCGAAATTATTTTTATTAAATTTACAACTGATATGTAGAAAGGATTAAAAATTTTTTATAGTTCAAGATTTTGTTCTTGTGCAAATAATGAACAGATCTTATTATTTTTTTTCTCAACCGGTGCATGATCTTGCCCTCACCATAGCCATAGAAATCGGAGCAGAAATGCTGATTATCTGCGAGCCCAATAAGAAAAGCATAGAAGTCAGGAATGACTGGACTTACAATGAAGAGCTGGATACGGCTATAAAGGTACTGGACCAAAAGATTGCTATCAAGGAGTAGGGTAAAGGCAATGGTTTCTCATTTCTCACGACTACGACATTCACAGTCTACAGCTGCTATGCCTCTCCTAGCAGAGGTGCGCAGGAGCTACAAGCTCTTCTGCAACGGATTGCGAACTGCATCAGAGCCAGAGGCCAAGACGCGATAGTTTCAGGAGACTTTAATGCCAATCCTTCACAGTGGAGAATGAAGAGAACAGATCGCAGAGGAAAAATACTTACCGAATGGCTAACGCAAAATCACCTCATAGTCCAGAATAACGGGGATAAACCCACCTTTGTAAGGAGAGAATACGGGTCTATACTAGATCTGAGTCTGGCAGCAAACACAATAGGCAGCAGGATAAGACGATGGAAAGTGAGTGAAAGAGAATCTCTTAGTGACCGCAATTATATGACTTTTGATATCCTTGAAAAATCAAGACCCTTGCGGAGAACCCAAAGACAAATGGGGTGGAACACAAGGAAGCTGGACGGAGATAAGCTGCAGAAAGCTATAGACGAAATTGCAGAGAGCTAGAACGCAATGCCAGCGGGGAAATTCTGCAGCAGATTAGGCCAACTCTGCAATGAAACTGATGACGTCGAACACACTCTGTTCATATGCGAGAAATGGGAAGAAGCAAGAGAAAGATTTAGAATAGAAACGGGTAGAATTTTTACTGATGAAAACATGGTGAAGAGCTTGTTGGAATTCAATGAGGGCTGGACAGCGACATATAGTCTGATGCGACAAACCATAGAAACTAAGAAAAGAGAAGGCAGATAACTGTGCTAAGTAAAGTACAGAGGCCGCATTAACCCTGAATTAATGCTCACGCAGTTTCCGGTGTTATATGTGTGTAGGAATGGAGTTAAGGTTTTAGCGCATGAGCATTTCACCGTTTTTAATCCTT
>NC_046658.1:163987678-164083723 GCF_010883055.1 Belonocnema kinseyi | reverse complement strand
TGTTGCAACCGCTCTTGCCCTACTCCCCTGAGAAGCTGCGCGATCCAGTAGTTGCAGGAAGGCTGAGACCAGGGTGACTGAAAGCTAGAGTTGGGTGTAATTCAACTCTCAAATCTGAGCATTTAAATTGTTAATCAGGAAGATTAGTTTACTACAAAAGACGAATAATTTAAAAATAAGTATACACATTCATAACAATTTTGTTTAATTACACAGGCCCACAAAAAAAACAAAAGTGTCTGTGCAATTGACCAGACCTATATATTCTTATGTATTTTTCGACGCTGAATCCGAATTTGCAATAAAAAGGTAGGGTCCAGCTACTCTTTTATGGGGTTTTGATCGAAAAACCTCATTTTTTACGGTTTTTTGTAAATAAAAAAAAATAAAGAAAAATTTTATTTTTTTGACTTCAGAATCGAATTCTACGGGAAAAAATACATTAAAAACCATGTTTTCATTTTTCTATTACAAAAATTTCAACCCACCATACGGCGATGAAAAGGCAGAAAATCGCGAAAAGTGAAAATTTGCTTCAAATTTGATTAAAATGACATTAAAATCAAGTTTTACAATGTTAAACCGATTTATAAACATTGAAAATACTTTACTGGGGGTTTCTGAGGTCGCTGATCACGAATTTTAAGACATTTTTTTCAAAAAACAACTCCTAGTCGGCGTAGGTGGACAATAAACGTGATAAATTGATATTTTTTCAAAAAATCGATGTTTTGGATACTGTTCAGGAGGTTTTCCACTACATGAATCACAAAACTAGAACTTTTTTCGACCCTTGATCATAAAGTAAGACTTAGAACCTATGTATAGCGATATTCATGAACTCCATTATAATATTTTTGATGAATTTTGAATTGATGGCTTCAGACTTTAAAAAGAGACATATGCTGACAAAGGAAACTAAAGTAAGTGAATATCGTGACCGAGAGAAAACCTTTCGAAAATATTTTAAAGAAGATTCAGGGCTAGTTTACGGCATTGACGTAAAAGGACTTATTGACGAATTAAAACCAGGTATATACAAACCTGAGGATTGGCGCCTGTTCATTGATTCGTCGAAGCGGAGCCTTAAAGCAGTCCTTCTTCATAACACAAATAAGTACGCTCCTATACCATTAGCGCATTCAACTGTGCTTAAAGAAGAGTATTCAAACATTGAATTGGTTTTGTCAAAAATAAAATACGAGGAACATAAATGGCAAATATGTGGAGACTTGAAAATTTTATCTATTATACTAGGACAACAATCTGGATTTACAAAATATCCTTGTTATTTGTGTATGATTGATAGTAGAGATAGGGAAAACCACTACAAAAAGAAAATTTGGCCACTAAGAGTCATTTGAACCTGGAAAACAAAATATTGTTAAAGAGCCACTTGTGAATTCGTCCCAAATTTTGATGCCACCTCTTCAGATAAAGCTTGGTTTAATTAAACAATTTGTCAAGGCATTAGACCAAGCTGGGGAATGCTACGAATATTTGAGCCAAGTATTTCACCACAAAACAGATGGTAAACTAAGCGCAGGTATTTTTGATGGACCTGAAATTCGTACTCTATTTAGAGATGAAAACTTTGAAAGAACTATGAAAGATGATGAGAAAGCAGCATGGTCTAGTTTTAAAGATGTATCAACAAAATGTTTGGGTAACACTAAAGACGTAAATTACAAAACTATTGTAAAAAAAATGGTACGCAACTTTGAAAAACTGGTCTGCCTAATGAAATTGAAGCTTCATTTCTTTGATTCACATATTGATCAATTTCCTGATAACCATGGGGACTTTAGTGAAGAGCAAGGAGAAAGGTTTTACCAAGACTTGAAGGAATTTGAACGCAGATTTCAAGGACGATGGGGTATAAATATGTTGGCAGATTACTGCTGGATGATGAAGAGAGCCACATCTTCAGAAATAGGTCAAAAGCGTGTCAGAAATCCTTTACGCCGGTCATTTGTCGAGAAACGTGTGCGTAAGCGTAAAACACTTTAAAACTTTATTTAAAATATTTTTTTCGAAGACAAAAATAAAAATAGATATCGCCAATATCTAGTATCCAACATCTCACTATCGTAGTTGCGAAGTATTAGCGAAAATTCTATAAACTCAATTGATTAACCCATTAAAACTCGAAGGCACTTCTTAAAAGAAGCTAAAAATATTATAATGGAGTTCATGAATAACATAGGTTCTAAGTCTTACTTTATGATCAAGGGTCGAAAAAAGTTCTAGTTTTGTGATTCATGTAGTGGAAAACCTCCAGAACAGTATCCAAAACATCGATTTTTTGAAAAAAATATCAATTTATCATGTTTATTGTCCACTTACTCAGACTAGGAGTTGTTTTTTGAAAAAAATGACTTAAACTTCGTGATCAGCGACCTCAAAAATTCCCAGTAAAGTATTTTCAATGTTTATAAATCGGTTTAAAATCGTAAAACTTGATTTTAATGTCATTTTAATCAAATTTGAAGCAAATTTTCACTTTTCGCGATTTTCTGCCTTTTCAACTAGGCGGACCTTCAATCAATAGACTCAATTTATGACTAAGTAGTTCAACTTTAAACTTCAGAAAGTCCAAGTTTTTTCAAAAAGTAGAAAAAGTTGCGTGATCCTAGCTCTATATCTTTCCCAAAGACTTTCCTATGCAGTATTTTATATATTGCGCATTTCTTTCCGTAAAAAATTCAATTTTTAATGTTTGGACAAAATTTTGACCAAAGTGAAATCTATGGTGACCTAATTTCAAAAGTAAACCATAGTACGCTTCTTTTTAAATATAAAATGTTGCAGTAGGTTATTTTCCGTTACGCATATTCACTACGTTTTTTTTTTTAAATTAGAGTTAAAACCTTGATAACTGTATTTTTTTCGGCCACAATATTTTATCTTATTTGGGAGCTAGTAAATAAAGGGCACGTATTTTATAAGTTTTTTTGTTTTAAATTCTTTTTTTGTAGTTTTAAATGATTTAAAGAACCTTTTTTTATGAATTTTGTATTCACATATATAGTTTGCAAAGAAATGTTTAATTAAATTTGTAGATCTTTTTGACCCGGACATTTTTTTGTTAGTTAATAATTAACATTACATTCAACAGTTCATCCGGAAAATGGATTTTTATTGTTCTAAAAGAAAACGATTAAAACAAAAACTATATGTGTTATCAAAAAATCGGTCGAAGGAAATATGTAAATCTTTTTGAGATCATTTGTGAGATTTAATGACAAATGTAGTTTGGCTGAAAAATTAAATTTTTTGTTTTATCAAAAGCATTTCGATGGATAACTTTGAACCAGTGCCGTGGTCAAAATGGCTGGCTAGTGAAATCATCCAGCTGCTTTGACAGGAAATGGGTGACACTCAATGTTCGTATAAAACCTATACCTTTAATTTGAGATGAAGATTTCATCATTATAATGATTGCAATACAAAACTTAAAATGATTGAATTTTTTCTGAAGCGCAATCTCGACATTGAGAACATCGTTATCTCACAAATATGTGAGGTGACTGCTCATTATGTATATATTTGTGCTCTGATGTGCCAATGGAATGTTCCGCAGATAAACGTGATAACCAAGTTATTCACTGAAGCATTAATCAGTTTTTTATCTACTACTTTGAGAAAATGAGGATGATCTATACTTTACTTTTAACTTTGACGGTCATCGTTAATTCTATTGGTAAGTATAATAATTTATTATCATGCATAATTTTTATTATATTTTACCAAGCTGAAAAAACACTTCCGAATCAATCTGAGCCTTGCAGAGACAGCAGTCGTTAGGCTTTTCTTTACTATCATATGCTAAATACCCTTACATTTGAAATAACACAAATATTTGTATGACTTATGCTTAGTAATTTCCTGAATATCTGATGATCTCTAGCTATGCGGTCCCTTATGCCTTTCTGGTTAAATGCACTGTTCTTTATTTTTCTAGTGTGAACTGCATGTGAATATAATTAGAAAACGGTTTTCTGATACAAATGACTTGCGGCAATTTCTACTATGATCTAGCTTATAGCTTCAGGTTATCCATAGACACAAGTTTAGTCGCTTGTGGATCATCCTAAAAATTATGTATTCTGAACCCGTGAGACATGCTATTTAGTATTGTATTCTATGTTTTCAACGCTAAACTGAACTGTAGTGCGTATAGATCTAGTTACACATGGCTGTTCACAATTAAGATTCTTGATTCTTGTTTCCAAAGCATAATCTCACTACTTAGACAGTAAATGATGCGCGGGAAGATTTTGTAATTTTTTAAGCCTTTTAACAAGTACTCATATTGTACGAGAAAAAACGCTTGTTTGTTGTTAATGTATGACATGAGCAAGTTGCTTGCATGTTTACGTATTTAAGTCATAGCCACAGCGTCTGTGTTGACTCTATGTTTATTACCTCACAAGCATCCCGCCATAAAAAGTATATTTAACACAATAAGTATTTATCGTGGTACATATATTTTTAACTTATCTGCACTAATATCTGTAGAAGATTTATCAATTTTCGGCTACCAGGCTATCGGTCGAAATTCAGATGCATTTTTAACGCGTGGTTTTTTAGGCAACATATACCAAATAGAGCCTGAAGCATAAATCCTAGCATCCAATCTCATAGTCTATTGTAGATCAAGATTCCTTTCTAGGCCATAGACTACGCTTGTAGGCAATATATTTGTAGCCAAAGCATCATCAGCATGATAAGTTTATGTTGCACTGCTTAACAGTTCTCGCAGATGTTTTTGTTGGCTAATTGTTTGAATAGTGAGTTGTACCTGACCATCTTGCAGCTCACCATCACCATTGTCTCGTAATCTGTGGTCATGAGTCGTTGCTCTAGAAAAATCAGACGATTACAAGAAAGCGAAAAGCGTTCAAAATTTTTAATAAGTTCTCTATGATAACTAACGGTTGTTTTTATAGTTTCTTGAGTCCCTTTTCTGTCCATTTTCTGCTCTTCTGACACAATAGACATTGCCAGTAGCAGTGTTACCACCGACATAGCTGTCAAAGTCACGAGAGAAAAAAATGGCGAAACAAAGGTCTAAATGTTATTTTCTAACGTGACTTTGTTTTTAAATACAGTTCTTTGACATCATGATAATTTTTAAACCACGATGTGACTAAAACTAACTAAAAGAGATAAACGTATATTTATAAGATGTCTAATATTGTTTGTAGTTCAAAAGAATTCGATGAAACTTTTAATTTTTTCAGGAAAATGTTAGCAAATACGCATATGTCTAATTAGAATATTGGAAATAGGCTTGTTGCAACAAACAAAACATTGAATTCAAACAGATACATTAGACCTAAATATACTGGAAAAAACTGTATCTTACACTACTTCTTACAGAATGCAGTTCACACACCGATGGGAATCTTAATAGCAAACGTAGGCCTGGTCCTGTTTCCTCTTCTACTGGGAATCTACTTCTTCTTGCAGAATGCTGTTCACAGATCGACGCGAATCGCACTTCCCGAAAGGAGGCGCCTACTCGTGCCAGGTCCAGATCGCCTACTAGCATCCCTCCGTCTACTGAAGTACTGGGATATTCACTGCGACAACTTGGATATGTTCGGCTTATTCCTCGCACAAATGAGGGCCTTCGATTTGAATTCCGCAGATATGTCTTTCCTGTTGGTCAATCAATTAGACTGCGAGCAGAAAGTAAGTTCTATTCTACGGTGCCAAACCAAGAATATATTGCATTATCGACACCAAATAGTAACATTTTTGCAATATTGGAGTATAGCGGGGTTCTTCGTGGAATTTATCTGACAAATTTCCGTCGTACGAGAGTAAAAATAAATATGATAAGCAGCGAATTTATTAATATGACCCCGGATGAAATTAGGGATTGTCCAGTCGGCAGAAATCGCCCAATCTTCCCACAAAGTTTTATTAAAGCGTTTGCAAATTACGATTCATTACAGTCTCAACAGAATCTCAATGATGAACGTACTCCTGGTTCTTCTTCTTCTTCTGCTAGGCAAGATTCACTTGGCCAGATATCTCTTCAGGAGTCTTTTCGTCGTGCTACATCTATGTCTTCCCCGGGCAGGCCACCTTCTGGTCTAGTACTCGGGTATGCAATAGAACAACTTGGACATGTTCGGCTTATTTCTCGCACAAATCAGAACCTGCAGTTTGAATTTCGAAGATACGTTTTCCCTAACGGTAAACCCATTCGAATGCGAATCAATAAGTTAAGCTATGAGTTTAGACGAGCGAGCGAATATCTTGTATTATCGACATCTAATGGTGACGTATTTGCAATAATGGATTATAGTGACACTCTTCGTGGAATCTATAGGGCAGCTAAATCCAATTTGAGAATAAAAATAAATATGATAAGCGGCGCAATTGATAATCTGACTCCAGATGAAATTAGAGATTGTCCAGTAGGCGAAAAAAACCCGATCTTACCAAACAGTTTCATTAAAGCTTTGGCGAATGACGATTCAATACAGCCTAAATGGAATCATCATGGCGAAGGTAATCAAAATTCTTTTTCCTCTGCCAGACAACGTCTGCGTGATGGGACTTCTTCTCAGGAGGTTCATCTGGACGCAAGGTCCAAGTCTCCTCCGGGAAGGCCTCCTTCCGATTGAGTACTTGGATATACATTAGAACAGCTTGGATATATTCGGCTTATTCCCCAGACAAATCACAACCGAAGATTTGAATTTCGAAGATATGTTATTCCTACCGGTCAACCAATTCGATTGCAATCAGGACATAATATATATGTGCCTGTACCAACCCGATAACATATTGTAGTATCAACAACCAATGGTGACGTTTTTGCAGTACTGGAGTATACTGGGATTCTTCGTGGGCTATATGGGTCAACTAATGGTCATCCGAGAATGAAAATAAACATGATAAGCGGTGCATGTGAAAAAATGACCGAATTTGAAAAAGGGGAATGTAATGTAGGCAATAAATTCCCAGTCTTCCCACGTTGGTTTAATGAGTATGTTTCAAATGAAGATTCTCTTCATTATGTGTATCAGTAATTCAATTTAAAAATATTAAATAACATATAATATCCTTTGTAGTCCATAGCCGGGTCAAAATTAAATTAAAATATATGATTGCGAATATATTATGGTTACCCTGGCTTCTTTTCCTTTATATCATTTGCTCATTCCGATAAGTTTCCTAACATTCTTTTTTCTGCGAATATTAGAAAGGTATAGAATAAAAATTAAGGAAATTTCAATTAGAAAAACAAAATTTGTAAACCTTTATAACATTCAATAATCAAGCTAATGAGGAAGTTGAAGACAATTTTTACAGTAATGTTTTAGTGAGGCATTCAGCATTGGAGCAAGTCAAAGTGACTGTCTTGGACGCATCATCTGTCACGCTACTTAAACCTGGATTTGAAATACGTTGTTTTGAAAGTGATAACAGCTTTTCTAGTGACTGTTTTCAGATAGCGTTTAGTAACGGGTGTTTCTGAAGGTATAGACAGTATATTATATGTTGTTTTTTTCACATACTAAAGTTTGGTTCTGTAAAAACTTTTTTTAAACACAGTCATGCACCTCAAGTTTTTTTGTGTTGATATTTTATAAGAATCCATAAAAGCAATTAGAAGTTTCGCAGAGTTGCACGATAAGATTATTTTTATTATGTAAAAGAAAGTAATTTATTTCATTTTACGATAAAATCTGCTGCGATTATTTGCGATATTTCATGAAACATCATTTTAAATCTTGCGGACTGAAGCTGGCCATTGCGCTAGTCAGCCGCTGCAGCGAGTGCGATTTCCCGGATAAGCTGCAAAACTATTGGTATATGATTAGAATATACAAATCTGAACACATTTGTTTTGGAAGTTTCTGATTACGAATTGATACTGTTCATTTAATAATCCAAAAAGCACATACGAAATGGCGCAAGTGTACTACTCAAAACAGCCGGGCATGACATAAATTCAAAACACTGGCGTTTTTCCGGTGACTGATAACAAATCTAACTTTTTTCAAAATACAAGTTGGCTTTTTCAGAAAAGTAGACTTGTATAACTCAAAATATTAGGATGTAAAACAATTTTCAAAGCTTTATATTTTTGCTGTTTAATTACGAATCAGATATTTTTCAACAAACAAATTCTTAATGAAATTATCCACAATTTTTTCTGTTGCGAATACGACCCAGGCTGACGTGTCGGGCAGTTGACTGTCTTTTGTTTTTCCACACAACACTCAGAAATGCATTTTTCCATTCAGTTGTCATTAGACATTAAATGCGTAACACCATAGTCAATTTATACTGATGAAATTGTGATAAACGGTTTAATATCTAAGACTTAGTGATTGGTAATCATGAAAACTCTTGGCACGTCCCTTTACTGGCGAGCAAACGGCCACATAATATGTAATTTCACTTCTCGAGTAAGTGTTCTAACCCAGAACTGAAATCTTCAGAAGAAGGTATGTGTAAACAAACTTGTACGTTCAAAAACTGGTCCTTCTTCCAGTTCATGTAAAAGTCATAAGTGGTAGTAACTTTTCTTATTTTTAATGCAGGGTTGAAATATTATAGGAAAAATAAAATCTCTTTGAAGCTCAAATCTCGTATTGTTTTTGAAAATATGTCTTGTAAATATTAAGTAGTAGACGTCCGCGATTTTGGATCGGCTATTTTGAATTTTGAAAAATAAATTACATATTCGTGATGAGCGACCTCAAAAACATAATATTGTGAAGTTTCGTGTAATTCCTATCATTTTTCGACTTTTGGCTAGCTTTTTCGGGAAATCTGTCACTAAGCTGTGACACAATTATAAAAAAACTTAGTCCGTGCCAATGACGTAAAACTGGGTTCACATGAGTAAAAATTTTTAATAAAATAAAAATAATTGTGGTGGCACAGTTGGTGAGACGCTCGGGCTTCACCTCAGAGGTCCGGGGGTCGATCCCTGAGCCGGTGCTCTGCAAATTTTTCTATGTACCGTTACCGAGGCTCTGGTAGTTTAGAACCCACCTTATGATGTAGATCCCCCGATCGGTCACTTGACTTCAACCGAGGTTCAACCAGGCTTTGTCCAATATGTCGGGGCACACTGCTCTCAACAGATCACTTAATTGCATTATAAAAATGCGTCCGTGACCGATTATATATACCGAGACAGCCCCGTGTTAAATAATCAAATAAAAATCCAACTTTAACCAAAAATGCCTCAATCCCAATTAACTTTTGCTACCGATCTACTACCCGATGATGACTCCAAATAACTTGAAATGCAGTATGAAAATTTAGAATTGTTTCTTCGTATAAGATTTCAAATGCGCTAATATGCGCCACTTACGAAATTGAAAAAAGCACCACAACCAACCCCCTTATCACCACTTGTTACGATCCACTATTCGAAAATACCTTGCAATAACTTAAAATGCAGTATAAAAACGTATAATTGTTTCTTCGTCTAGGATTTTAAATGCGCTCATATGCGCTTCTTTTAAAATTAACAAAAAAACATAATCAACCCACCAATTAACACTTACTACTGATCCACTTCCCGATGATATCCATGACAGGGTAAATTTTACCTGTCATTTTTGAATGAGCGGTGGCATAACCTCCCTCACCTTGCTGGTACAATCCACTTCCTTCACTTGGCTTGGGGGTCAGAAACGAGAGTCACACTCCATAGGGGTATTTTCAAGCCAAGCGATGCTGCGTTTTGATTGGCGCAACAGCGAGGGGCTACCAAGCAAACCAAATACTAAACTAAGCGCGCTACGACACTCGTTCTGTACGAAGTAAGGTAAAATTACCGCCAAAGCGCTCAGCCAGCCTTCTGAATTCCACGCAGTATTTGATTTCTTTTTTCCCCGTTGTTTATAATGGTCAGAAATTATGTTCTTTTTTGATTTAGCGATGAAATTCCGCGAGTGCTAGATTTCTTCCCCCTTTTTTTGTGGTCAATTTGTTACCGAATCCTTCTTCTTTTTACTGGAAGTACGATTTTTTTGTATCGGGCCGCACCTCGTGATCGGTGTGAATTTGTAATCCGTAATTTGTGGCAACCGACCACGATCATTAAAAACTGGATCTTTTACACGGAGCAATATAGACTACAAGGAAACCAAAATACGCGATCATTCTTCAGATAGAGACCCGGTATATAGTGATAAATCTCCTAGTTGGAATCGCTACGGGAATAGAGATTTAGGAAAAAAATTTCTAGGCTGGAATCTCACTTTTAACGGTAGAAGCGACTTGCGTGCGGACGGCTTTCTAACGAAGATTGAAGACCAACGGAAGCTCACTAGGGTATCGGACGAGGAATTGTTGCTAGCTATACCGGTATTATTGGAGAGAATGCCGTCGAAATGGTTCATGAACCACGAAAAAGAACTTTATAGTTGGCAGAAATTTAAAGAAGAGTTTAGATCCCACTTTGGCGACGATGACTTCTATAGAAGGGTGAAAGAGCAGATTCAGACAAGAACTCAGGGTGAATATGAGTACGGAGAAGGTGACTAAGATCTCAGCGGTTAACACCGACCAAAAACAGGGCATCGTACCGTCTGATATCTTTCGGACAGAGAGTCTGTTTAGTTTAGTTCGGCCAGAAGAATTAATAGTTGAGGTCCAGGTGCATGAAGATCCGAAATTGGAAAAATGCGACTTTAACGGTGAGACCATAAATAATGTCCCATTAGATACACTCATAGGCAATGGAACTTATCGCGTACTTCTAAGAAAGTCAGCTTGGGATAAAATAGCCATCACTTCAGGGAGGCAGCTTGATTGTAATAAGAAATCTCGTATAATCATGGCCAATGTTTCCGCGGATACTATTACTGGCAAAGTCAGTTTACTAATAAAGATTGATGGGGTTACGAAAACGTGTGAGGTTAGAATTGCAAACAACCTTGATACAGAATTGATATTGGGTCTGGACGGTCAGGGAAAGTTTGACATGACTTTCCTCTCACAGTTGCGTAAGGTCTTCATGCCAGATTCGAAAGGGAAACACTATCCTTTAAAACAATGGTTAGTTGAAGGAGAAAAGTGTAGTGGTATAGCAGCTCTACATGAAGGGCAGGCGGAGACTTTGCTGGCATTTTTGAAAATAAAGTTTCCTTTAAAATAGCAGGGCCCATTGGGTGCGGTCCACCTCATTACTCACACCATTTACTTGCAGAAGCATAGTCCAATAAAGGGAAAATATCAGATAGTGTCTCCTAATGACATACAGAGCCTCATCATAATGAATGGGCCGAGAGGATCACTAGGTTAGACCACCTGCGGGATCTGATTTGTCGAAATCTCGATAGCGCTCATGAGACCCAGGCCAAATATTATAACGCAAAGAAACGAGATAGCAATTTCAGGGTGGGTGCTGTAGTCCTTCGGACCATTCGACAATTATCTGAAAAGGCCGACCACGTGGCGGGTTAATTGTTTTCGAAATTAGAGGGCCGTTTCACGATCAAGCGCCGACTATCTCCTCTTGTTTTCACTCTCATAGACGGAAAGGGTCGGTTTATCGGTAAAGAAGACATAAAGAACCTCAAACCTTTCGTTTCGCCCGAGGATAACCTGTGACTCGGATTATAAAACCCTACCTCCTCTCATTTCAGGAGTGGATTAAATATTGGGATAGAATTTAAAATGCGTTCATATGCACCACTTTCGAAATTGACAAAAACCATAATCGGCCCCCTGATTACCACTTGTTACGTTCCACTTTTCGATGATACCTCCAAATTACTTTAATTGCAGCATAAAAATGTACAATTTTCTTTTCGGATAGGATTTCAAATTAGCTCAAATGAATTTCTAAATTTTTGTATTGCAATTTAATTTATTTGGAGATATCATTAGATAGTGGATCGCAAGAAGCGGTAGTGAGGGAGTGGATTATGTTTTTTTGTCAACTTTGAAAGTGGCGCATATGAGCGCATTTGAAATCCTATACACAGAGATAAGTATAAATTTTTATACTGCAATTTAAGTTAATTGAATACATCATCGAATAGTGGATCGTAACAAGTGGTTGTAAGGGGGTTGATTATGGTTTTTTGTCAATTTTGAAAGTAGCGCATATAAGGTTATTCAAAATCTTATCTGAAGAGATCATTATAAATTTGTATACTGCAATCTAAGTTATTTGGAGATATAATCGAATAGTAAATCCTACAGGTGGTAACGAAGGGGTTGATTATGGTTTTTGGTCAATTTTAAAAGTGGCGCATATGAGCGTATTTGAATCTCTATCCGAAGAAATCATTATAAAATGTTACATTGCAATTTAGTTTATTTAGATATGTCATCGGGTAGTGGATCGGTAGCAAGTGTTAATTGGGGGGTTGATCATGGTTTTTTGTTAATTTTCAAAGTGGCTCATATGAGCGCATTTGAAACCTCAAAGGATAGCCGCTTTATCAATGTGGATTGAAAACTTCTTATTTTGTTGGTCATCATTCGTAAAATTTTGTTACCTGCACATCGTGGGCATTTTTCAAAATTTTCGAACAACATTCAGTGGCGCATATGACCGCATTTGAAGACGAATGAATCCATGTCCTTAATTTTATATTGAGCATTATTGTTGAGGATATAACACCTGCGTTACACTCCCCCCTCCAAAATATGATATCTTTGTTAATTAGCTAACGAAAAAATTTCTTCGTGGTGGCGCCTTTGAGCGCTTTTAAAATTATGAAATGAGCGCATTTAAAGATCTTAAAGATCATGTGATTTCAATTTGGATTATTCAAATGCGGAGATTGCGTTACTTCCCCCACCCCCGCGTAATGCCTGATATAACTCCTACAGTTTTGGTGCTGTGAGCATTCCCTGAAAAATTTATTAATAAATTCTAAAACCTCTACATTTAGGCATAGGCTTTCAAAATTAAAAAACGAAAATCAATTAGAAAGCCTCCAGGAATCTTCTCACTCCCGGCGAAATAATTTTATGTATTTTATTCGACAACACAGATCAAATTCTAGTTTTTTTTACCTAATTTAAAATTTTTTTATCAATTATTCTTGTATTTAGAAAATTATTTTTTTTTTGTCACCTATTTAAACTAATCATTTTCAGAAATTAATTATACAATTAGCGAACCGGTGGTTCTTTAATTAATAAAATTCATTTTTGATAAAATAGTTCAACCTTAAACTTCAGAGACTCGAATTTTGTTGAAATAAGTAAAAAAAGTTGCGCGACCCTAGCCCTGCACCTTTTTTCAAAGACGTGCTTCCCAGTATTTGTACTTATTGCGCGTTTGTTTTTCTTTCAAAATATTAAATTCCTAATGTTTTAGAATCCTGTTCCTTCTTCCTTTTCTTCTGGCAACATATTTCTTTTTGTAGAATGTAATTGACAGATCGACGGCAATCCTAATCGCGCACACAATCCTGTTCAATATTCCTCTGCCAGAAAAAAGCATTCGCCAGACCGAACTTCTAGAGAGAGGGCTCCTTTTTGCGAGTAAAAATAAATATGATAAGCGGCGTATTTAAATTTGAATTTTCAACCAATTAGTAGAATTTTTTAACCAAAAATACCATTTAAAAAAAAGAATGTTGAATTATCTATCTAAGCAGGTAAATGTTCGAAAAAATGTTAACCAATAAGACTAAATTTTTAATCACGAGGGGGGTCCTTATTTTTCGATTTTGGATTCTTCTTGGCATCAGTTCTGTATGTTGTTCGAATGACAAGAAGCATGATCAGAAACATGATCCCCATTCTCAGTGCCAATTTTTCAGTTGTCAATTATAATGCTACATTATTGCAAAAAAAGATCTTTGGTGGAAATTTCAAATAGTGCCTTATGAAATACTTTAATACCCGGTGGGCACACTTGGCCTAAAGTCATCCCAACGACGTCTTTTTGCGGACGTCCTTAGGCTTTTACAAAAAGACGCCATGAGGTCGTATTAAAAACATTCTAATCTAGTCGCTGCTAATATCTGCGGGAAATGATAGATCTTGAGGTCCTGATCAAAAGCTCTCATCACCGCAACCACCTAAAATGAATTTCTAAGGAGCTAGAGGTCGCCCAAAGTCAAACATTATTCACAAATAATGTATTCAATTTCGGACTATTTTTAACATTGGACGAACTCTAGGTCCTCAGCAATTCATTTTGGGTGGTTATAGCCATTAGAACTTTTGATCAGGACGTCAAGATCTACTATTTCTTGCAGTTTCGTCCAATTTAACCGAATGTTTTTTCCCATGTATTGTGTGCTGGGTTTTTTTTTAGAATATTAGTTGTTATGCTCGCTAAATTTCCGAATTTCGAAGTTTTCGAATTTTAATTTCACTAAACTCGGAATTGTTTACTTGCGCGGTTGTCTGATTTCAATCTGTACAATATTTAAATTGTACAAATTTTTCTGTTTTTCAAAAATAAATTTATGAATATTAGTGGTTTTGCAATCTAAATTTCAACATTCGGAGTGCTTAAATGTTAACTGTTTTAAATTCGGAATGGTTTACTTTTGCTGTTATCTGACTGTAAATTGTATAATACGAAATATTCTCGAATAGATATTTTATCATTCTAAGAACATAGTTAACATTTATTGGTTTTGTCTTCAAAGATAAAATAACGGGCCGTAATATAGAACGGTTTTCAGAGTTATGAATAAAATATCGTTGATTACAAATGCTTGAGTATACTACTTAAAATAATCCAAGTATATTTTGGAAGATCAATTTCACCATTTCCTAACCATCTTCCTTCGTTCCACGGGAATGTATTGAAAGCATTAATGAATCTTTATATATATATAAATCTCCTGTCACGATGTCTGTTACCAATTAACTCCGAAACTACTTAAACAATCTTTATGAAATTTTGTATGCTGTGTGTAATTTGTTCCAACGAAGAGTTATAATTGTTTGTAAGTTCCATAAGTTTCTAACAGATGGCGGTGTAAGTAAGTTGATTGATCCACGCTTCAGCATTGTGCGTTATCTAGGTTGGGTAAGCAACCAATTGATAGCGCCAAATTTGGCTATCTTGATTCTACAATCTATTTTACGTCATATGTGTTTTCTAGACTGTCACAATAAATTTAAAAACGTTTAGGTATTTCTTCTTTGATTCTTATTTTATAATTCGGATTTCCACGGGATTGTGAATGAAAAGTGACGTCAAAAATTAAAAGTGATTGGTAAAAGGTTTTGGTGAGTCACAATTAAGCACAAAGCAGCATTAAAATTTAAAATTTTATTCATCTCATACTCGAATGTCGTTTGTAAAAAATGAGTATTTACAAAGTTTTTAATTGATAATATAAAAATGTAATTTCATAAATGAGGTAAATAACTTTAATTTGTGATTTATTTCAACTCACCGAAACTCTTTACCAATCACTTTCAATTTTTGACGCAACATTTTTTTTTTATTTTAACTAAGTATCAGAGGAAACGAAATAAGTACATAATACCATTGTACTTTTAATCTTATAACTTTTATTTGTTTATCTTTGAATGTAATAAATATAATAAAATTTTAAAATATACAATATTAGAAGTATTATAATATGTTTCGAATGCAATAACACTTCTCATTAAAGTACCAAATGTACTCTTAAAGCTTCAAAATGTTACTTTTCGTGCTGTAATTTTTTGTTATCATCGGCAATCTCTCGTTTTTGCTGCTGTAAAGCTTTTTTTGCAGCTTTTTCCAGTTTTAGCTTCTTCTTTTCTTCTTTCTAAAATTCTCAATTGAAACAAGCATATTAGGTGAGCCCTAAATAAGCTCTAAATAATTGTGAGAAATTTTGCGTAAGTCGTTTTTCCCCATTTGTGGTCATGCTACATTTACGTTAAGCTAGCAGGACCACAGTCTTTCTTTTTAATGTCGGACCACAGGTTTTTTTTTTTAATTCGGAGCATCGAATTTTGCAATAAGACATTAAATGAGCCTTAAATGTGCCCTAAATTGTAGTGCAAAGAAATATTGCTAAGGGCCTTTTTCTAATTGTCGTCCCTTTATCTTAACTTTAAGCTAGCGTGGCCACAGGTTTCTTCTGAATGTTGCGGAACATTAAATTTGGCAAAAGGGCATTTAGTAAGATCTGAATGAGCCCTAAATTATAGAGCAAAGAAATATGCAGAAATTTGTTTTCTTTTATGTGTGGTTCTGCTAGCTTAATGGTAAGCTAGCATGACTACCGATTTTTTTCTCCGAATGCAGATCGTTAAATTTGGCAATAGGGCTTTAAATATACACTAAATATGCGTAATGAAGGAAAAACGTGTCCTTGTTCCAAGAGATGTGCACCCTGTAAGGAGCCGTCCATGATCTTTCAACACAGGTCTAAAGCGCTCCATAATGGAGGATATTCAAAAATTTTGTGTACACAACTGGGAACATGGATATAAATAAAATTAAAAAATTTTAATGCATAAATTACGGCTTGAAATGTCATCTAAAATATTCGAATTATTGATATTAAAAAAACATCACACACATTTAATAATCAACTTGGTTTCTTTTTTTTCGTCCATCAAAGCTCATCACTTTTTGCTAGTTAGTGATGCTGTAGACCGAAATGCATTTGATATTTTGTTAAAATTTGTAAAGATTATGTTACTTTTCGAAAATAGTAATCAGGCGCCATTTTTACTTTTGTGAAAATTTCTAGATATAATTCCTAGCATACACTTTATAAAAATACAATTGCTTTTTATTTTAAATTGGAAGGTCATTGGATCTTAACCGATTGCAATACAATTTGGTAGGGATCTTTTTTTTTTGCCATTCCAAAAAATTACATAGTTTAAACACAAACTGAAAATTTTGTATTTATTAAAAGAATTTCGATTCATAAACTAGAACCGACGACCAAACATAGAAGGGTAACGAAAGCATGCTTTCACTGTAGGACTTAAAGAGTGCAACAAAAAAATCCAATTGACTAATTTATTCGAAATAGGCCAGTAAACGAAGAACAAATATGATCCTTACTTTAAATTAATTCTAGAAAAGATGAATCTATTATTTATAACTTTCATGTAAGATGTTAAAAAACTACAACAGTTTCAGAAATTTTCTGCCTTGTGGATTTTTTACAATAATGCGAAACAGTTGTACAAATCATATTTTTAAAGCTTTTCTTGATTTCCATGTAAACGCTAACTTAAAAAAAATTATCATAGAAAAATGTCCCGCACATTATTTTGCACAAATACGTTCGTATGGCCTTTTGTATTGTGAATCCTTTATCTAGCAATAGGGGGTGAGAAACAAATTTGGACAAAAATATGATTGCCTCATTAAATGATGATGATTTTGTAGATGCAACCGCTAGCGTTGGAGGTGACAACAGTCACCTCTAGATGCTTTCCTAGAGCTACCATTCTGGATGCTTTCTTAGACAAATACACGCAATGCTATACTCGAAATGCATTTCGAAAGAATTTATGACTATTAGGTGCATTTTAGCCTTGTAAAACTGTGGGGTATTTATCACCCGTTGTGCCGTCATTGACTAAAAAAGTGATTTTCAACAAAATTTATGCCATTCATACCAATAATGTTAGTTTAATTTTCAATGCAGGTTTCTCATGTAAAGGGAAACAAAATTTGTTCATGATTTTGTACGCTTAGAATAAAAAAGCATGTACAAAAACGCAAGCTTACAATTACGCTTGCATTCTCGTTCAATCGCCCGCTGTGCTATGAGCACCGCGCAGGCCTTTTTGCAACTATGCAGGTTGAAAAGAGTAGTCCCAACTTTGAAATTTGTTTTTTATGTTACTCCTATGTTTTGTACTTTTTATTAACTATTTATTTGCATTCAAATAAAAATAAATTGATTTGAACAAAAAAAATAAGGTGTTTTATTTACCATTAAATCGAGTTTTCATTTTGTAAGATAAATACATTTTTTTGAAGAATCAATAATGCAGTCATTTTTTTCTTAAATTCTAGTATGTAAAGAGTATAACCCTTATTTTTCAGGTGAAAATATTGAAAATTATGTGAGTTATGAATTTTCAAGTAAAGAAACTCACTTTTTGTAGTTTTTTTTTTAAATATTTCTTTAAAACGAACTTAAAGTGAACAAATGACTATAAATACAATTTTGTTTGAAAAATCATATCTTAAACTACATTAAACAAATTTTTCGTGTAAAAATATTCAATACCAGCTGCCACGGGACATGTTTGGACACGTGGGGTGAGAAATACCCATTGTGTAATTTGCGTAAAAAAAGGAGTTGTGCCATTTAAGGGTTAACTTGAATCCAGATTTTTGCAGAGACCTTGCTAAAGGTATACTTAATGCCATAACAAATTTTAGTAAATTTCAATTAAACATTGTAAACGTGAAAATAGATATAGTATGAAAAAGTCGTCGAAATGCATTTCGAAAGCATTTTTGACTCTTGGGTGTATTTTGAAGGGTAAGTCTAATTAATTTAAATCCAGATTTCTGCAGAGACCCTGATGAAGGGCAACTTAATTTTATAATAAATGTCAGTAAGTTTCAGTTAAACATTGTAAACGTGAAAATAAATACAGTATGAAAAAGTTGTCGAAATGCATTTCAACAGTATTTAGGACTTTATCTCCTTTTTTTAGGTGAAGCGTTAACCATACAAAAAAGTTGAAAGGCCCTTTATTGTGCAGAATAAGGTGCCGAAAATTTTGTTATACAACTTTTTTCACAAATTTTACCGTTTTCATGAAAATCGAAAAAAACTTCAAAAATATGATTTTTACAACTATTTTGAAAAAAATATCTACATGGCTGAAAATTACTAAAATTTTGTGTGGTTGTTCAACATCTCCCCTGGAAGTTATAAATGAACAATTTAGCTGCCATAAAAGTTGCCGTGTAAATAGAAAAAGATGACAGACAGAAACCGAATTTTAGATGAGAATGTCATAATTATAATGAACATGATAAAAATAAAAAATGACATCATTATCTGCGAAGAACAATCTTGAAACTAATTACGCTGTTCCCTCACATTTACGTGAGATAACAACTACTTATGTATATGTTTGTAATCTAATGATACAATAGAATATTCCTCAGATACACTTGTTAACCGTATTATTAGCTAAAAAGCAGTAGTCAGTTTTTTCTCTACTTTGCGAAAATGAGGAGCTTCTATACTTTTGTATTCCCTTTGTCGGTCATCGTTTATTCTATTGGTGAATATATAGTCATTTAATTTATCTACAATTTTTATTGTGTATTAAGTAACACATGCATGCATACGGCTACTTCTCAGGTCTGTGTAAACAGTCTAAAGTCGACCTTTTAGATTAGGGTCATTTAGTAGCATTTTTTACATTTATGACGTAACAGATATACGTGACCATTACATACCCAGTGGACACAAAATTTAGCGACGTCTTTACGACATCGTTACGACATCTTTACGACAACTTTACGACATCCTATGTCCATGTCGTTTCGGTGTTTTTGTGATATCGTGAAGACATCTTTAGATCATACGACTTATTTACGACATCGTAAAGAAACTTTAACGACATGGAAATAGAATGTCGTAAAGTTGTCGTAAATATGTCGTAACGATGTCGTAAAGACGTCGCTAAACTTTGTGCCCACTGGGTATACCCACGAAATTGAAAAGCAGTACTCAAGTTCGTTTTCTTCGAGTGGCGCTGAAAACATACTCTTATAAATAGTGACCCTTTCTTTCCCTTTGTTTATAATATATTATCAGACTCACCACAAAGAAATTACTTAAGCTGAATCTAAAAATTAGTAACCGAACAGCTTAATTCTTAAGGGCATGTGATATAACGGACGTCCCCAGACTCTTTTTTGAGGGATAATAACAAGATAAATTTATTGTGCTAAATAAAAATTTTATGCATATGCATTATTTTGAGGCTGAGTCGTTCTTCATCTCTGCCTTTTCGATTAACTGGAAATTATTTATGAAATAAACTTTTTTGATTGGCTGCAAACAAGGTTAGTTCCGGGAGATTAGTTATTATGTTTATTTGTAAGTCCAAAGTTTTCGGCCAAAAATATTTTGTAGTATGGAAGTGACGCTCGGGTGAATTGTAACACACATAACCTCGAAATATACACGCACGTTGTTAGCAATATCAAAAATTGTTTGATAAACAAACACAAAAAAGGTATGTGGGGACGTCCCTTGGCATGTTTGCTATCATTTCCCAGATTTCGAAGGAAAAATATTTCTTATCCTAGGAAAAAAGCCGGGGGAATCTAACACTGAAAAAATCGATACTATCTTCTAAGCGCTATGCAAATTAATCACATTTTGCTAAATTAAAACTTTTTTGAATTAACCTACAAAAAAGTGTGTTGGGACGCCCGTTAGCATGTTGGCTATCATTTCCCAATTTTTTAAGACAAAATATAAATTATTCTAGAAAAAAAGCCGGGGGAACTTAAAACTGGTGAAATCGAAAATTTTCTAAGTATCACATGCCCTTAAGCTACGAAGATGAATTTATCTGATGATAATTGGATTATCCACCTGAAATAGGTGAATTTACAGTGACAAGATCATTTCGGAAAAAAGATGCAGTTTCTCTTAGTGAAATAATCGACTTTTAAACCCAAGAAGATGTACAATTAATATTTCAACCAATCAATTGCATTTTTTACCAAAAATGATACATTTTCGACCATAAAGATTAAATTTCTTCCAAGCAAGGTCAATTTCCAACGCAACACATGAACTTTCAACGAAATTATTTTATTTTAAAGTCAAGAAAAGTATTATCTACAAAAAAGCTGAATTTTTAACCCAAAACTATGATTTTTCAACCAAAATTTTAATTTTCGACCAAATAGTTTAACTTTCTATAAAATAATTGACTTTTAACGCCTAAAAGATGCATTTTTTAGAAAACACTAAAATTTTCAACAAAGAAGTTAATTTGATGGCAAATAGTTGAATTTGCAACTATAAGTATGAATACTCAATAAGAAAAAATTAATTTATTAACTAGGTACTTCAACTTGAAGTAAATAATCGAATTTTTCACCAAAAAATTATGATTTTAATTTTTAACATTATATCTGCAGTTACAACAAAACGACTTTGCAACCAAAAAATATTTACAGTTGAAATTTCAACCGAAAAATTTAATTTTGAAACAAAAAGTATGAAACAATTTTTTATTTTCCATTTTTATTTTATTTTTATTTTATATTATAAAACAATTTTCCATAAAACAATTTAATATCTGCAAAGAAAGACGAATTTCTAATAAAATACATGATTTTGTTAACAAAAATGGTATAGATTAATTGTTAGTTTAAAAAATGTATTTTCAACAACACATAAAACATATTTTCATCAGAAGAGTTAAATTTTCAACGAAAAAGATGAACCTTTAAAGAAACAAATAAATTTTAACGAAGTAGTTGAACTTTTGATAGAAAAGAGGACTTTTTTACTAAATAGTTACATTTTCAAGAAAATAATTAAATTGTCAACCAAATAATTGAGTTTTTATCCAAACGAAATTTTGAATATGTTGTGAATATTTGAATTTTAATAACTGCTAAAATGATAACGTGAATTGTCAAAAAATTGTTGAAGTTTTTCTGTAGTGTGTGATATTGTTTGAACTGAAAAGTACAAGGTAAACATTTGTATTACAAATCTATCTGCGTTACCTATCGATAAATATTTATATCAATAGTTTAAAAGAAAAAACTTTAAAGAAATATGTGGATAATTTCTTGACAACACACCTTATCGTTTTCTCAAACAGATGTAGTAATTATTGAGTTTGTAAAATATAAGAAAACATTTTTATAAAAATATATAAATTTTTGGGTATATATAAATAAATATGTTGGATTGGTAGAAAAAGCCTGAAAGGCATAAAAAAACACCGACAAGTACCTACAAAAAAATTTGGCAATAAAAAAATAAAAAGAAGTGCCCCTCACCTCTAAAAAACTAAAAATAAATAAAATCATTTGATATAATATAAACATAAACAGTTGAAACACCAATGATTTGATAGAAAATTAGTATTTTTTTTTTAAGTAAACTTTTTGATAGGGAATTGATATATATTTCGTTAATTCGATTTTTTTCTTAACATTAAAAAAACTGGAAAATAAAAGAATTGCTTTAAAATCGTCCTGATTCTTTTTTTTATGTTTTAAATATTTTCAAATACTCAATTAAAATTAATTTTTCAAAATAAAAAGTTATTTTCAATTTTCTTAGCAATCCCAAAAATCTTTGTTATTCTTTTTAAATATTTTACAATTCTCAAAAAGCTTAATTATCTTTAAATCTGCAAAAATCTACATTGTGTTCAAATTATTTGAAATAATTTCAAATTTTGAATTAATTTTTAAACTTCTTTTAAATTAAAATTGTAGTGTTTAAAGTTAAAATTTAGATCCTTACAATTTTAACAATTCAAGGCTTTCTATTTGGAACCATTCTGTTTAAATTTGTATAGTTTCTAATAGTTGCTTATAGTGGATTATTTACATGAACAGTCAAATATTGCTAATAATGAACGAAATGTTCTTTTTTTAATTAAAAAATTTCAAACTGAATGGGTTCAGAATAAAATTTTTTTACATTGAAATAATATTTGAAGTCATAATTGAAAATAATTTAAAAAACTAATATCTATTAATTCTTTCATTTTGAACGGATTCAGAATCATCTTGTAAAATCAAATATTTTTCAACTCAAATAAAAAAACTTTATTTAAAAGTTCTTCCAATTAAAAAAAATCATAAACGAAAACACATCAATTAATTTTCTATCAAATAATTGGTGTTTTAACTAATACAATGTACAGAATAAAATTTCAACCAAAAGTGGAATAGTACAGTTTCCAGATAAAAACTATGATAAAAAATTGAATTGAACAAGAAAAAAAATGAATTTTCAACAAAATTGTTAAATTTTCAAGGGAAAAGGTGAATTTTCGGCCAAGAAGATTAATGTTCTATAAATAAAACGATTTTTCAACTTAATCAATATATAATATTAATTTTTAACCAATCCTATAATAGTTACATTTTCAGATAAAGATAAATAATTTTTAACAGGAAAAATGAATTTTCGACAAAGTTGTTAAATCGTCAACCAATAAGAGGAATTTTCAAACAAGAAAATTAATGGTCTATAAAAAAAGACAACTCTTAAACAAAATACATAAATTTTCGACGAAATTATTTACTTTTAAAGTCAAAAAGACAAATTATCTACCTAAAGTTGAATTTTTTAAGCGAAAAATATGAGTTTTCAATCAAAGAATTGAATATTCAAGCAAATTGCTAAATTTTTTAAATTTTCAGTTTCAAAAATGTATTTTCAACGAAAGAGATGAACATAGGGGGCATCAAATTTTAAAGTGATTCAATGGAAATGATTAATTAGAGACTCCCCAAATCATTTTCCGAAAACCAAAATTTCTCCATGTTAATGTTGTGGGATTTGCAGGGCCTTTGCGGCACGCCTTAATATTAACTGATATGGCTCAAACTTGGAGGGAATTTTTGTCCGGCAACCTTACAAAAAGGGGGAGGGGTGACATGCTCTCTGTTGGAAAGTCGGTTTTTTGGACCGCTCTGGCTAACTGGGGCTGTGAACCCCAGCCGTGGCTGTCAGGAGAAAATCTAGGGCCTCCTAAACGAAAAATCCTTCGCAGGTGCAGCTAATTTTGAATTATATGTGACAATGAAAACTGGAATGGAAGCTTCTAATGTGTCCCCTAAGAGTTTACATTTTTCTTACACCTTCTCTATTCCTTTACACATCCTCCACACACTTACTTGGTGGTGGAAGGGATACCTACAGTTTAAGGTGGGTTCCGAACCACCAAGAGCAACAGCCTTAAGTACTTAGAGAAAACCTTTTTCTCTAGAGGTACCGGTCCCACGACCGGTCCCACGAATCGAACCCGCAAGCCGAAGGAGTGGGTCCAAAGCCTACGCTTTAGCCCCCACGACCATCGTCCCACTTGACAATGAAAACTGAGTGAAAATATATTTTTTAAATAATTAGATAAATTAATAACTGTTCGCTTTATAGAGCTCTTTGTTTGTTTGTTTACCGTCTTGGTGGATATTATAGAGTTTATGCACTGGCCTTCTACCACAATGATATGTTTATTTATAAGGAAAAATGTATGATGGGGTGTTATTATAATCAAAATAATATGAATTGAATCTTCAGAACGATGCTTTCCGTAAAAATGTTGAATTCAGACAACGATATTAGACATGAACAAATTGGAAAAAAATGAATCTTCGATTTCTTCTTGCAGAATGCAGTTAACAGCCCGATAGGAATCCTTATAGTAAACGTGATACTGGTCCTTCTTCTTCTTCTAGCAATCTATTTCGTTTTGCAGAATGCTCTTCACATAATAATGGGAATCCTCATAGCGAACGTAATCCCGGCCATGCTTCTTCTTCTGCTGGCAGACAGCATTCACCTGACTTGACTTCTCGAGAGGAGGCTCTTTTTCGTGCCAGGTCCAGATCTCCGGCTAGAGTGAGTGCGTCTATTAAAGTACTTGGATATTCACTTAGACAGCTCGGATATATTCGGCTCATTCCTCGCGAAAATGAGGGTCTTCAATTTGAATTTCGAAGATATGTTTTTTCTGCGGGTTTACCAATTAGACTGCGAGAAAACCGTAAGTACTATCCTCCCATGCCCAACCAAGAATATATTGCATTATCAGCAGCCAATTGTGACATTTATGCAATATTGGAGTATAGCGGGGTTCTTCGTGGAATATATCGGAGTAATTATCTGCATTCAAGAGTCAAACTAAATATGATAAGCGGCGCAGTTGATAACTTAACATCAGATGAAATCAGGGATTGTCCAGTAGGCGAACTTCACCCAATCTTCCCAAATAATTTTTATAAATCTTTTGCAAATTACGATTCACTACAGTCTGAAGAGAATCCTTATTGCGAACGCAATCCCGATTCTTTTAATTCTGTCAGACAAAATTTACCTGATAGGGGATCTTCTCAAGAACCTCATCTTCGTGCTAGGTCCAGGTCTCCTCAAGCCAGGCCTCCTTCTGGGAAAGTGCTTGGATATACAATAGAACGACTTGGATATGTTCGGCTTATTTCTTGCAAAAATCAGAACAAGCGATTTGAATTCCGAAGATACGTTTTTCCTGCGGATAAGCTCATTCAAATGCGAATAAATGGGTTCAACTATGGGCTTATGTCAACACGAGAATATCTTGTATTATCGACATCTAATGGTGACGTTTTTGCAATAATGGATGATAGTGACACTCTTCGTGGAATCTATAGAGCAGATAAAGATCAGTCGCGAATAAAAATAAATGTGATAAGCGGCGCAGTTGATAAACTAACCCCAGATGAAATTAGGGATTGTCCAGTAGGCAAAAATCACCCAATTTTCCCAAACAGTTTTATTAAAGCTTTTGCAAATGACGATTCACTACAGTCTGAATGCCATCATAAAGGCGAAGGTAATACAAGTTATTCTTCTCCTGTCAGACAAAATCCACGTGAAGGGACTTCTTCTCAGGTGGCTCATAATGATGCTAGGTCCAAGTCTCCTCCAGGTAGGCCTCCTTCTGATCACGTACTTGGATATGCAATAGAAAAACTTGGATATATTCGGCTTATTCCTCAGGAAAATCAGAACCGGCGATTCGAATTTCGTAGATACGTTATTCCCACCGATAAGCCAATACGATTGCGATTAGTGCATAATATTTATGTGCCCGTGTCAGCCCGAGAATATATTGTATTATCAACATCCCACGGTGACGTTTTTGCAATACTGGAGTATACCGGGATTCTTCATGGAATATATTCAACAAATAATAGCAAGGCACGAGTAAAAATACACATGATGAGCGGTGCAGTTGTGAAAATGAGTGCAACAGAACAGAAGGAATGTCATGTGGGTAATAAATACCCAATCTTTCCCCGCTGGTTTAGGGCAGATGTTTCAAATGAAGATTCTCTACAGCATGTGTATCATTAATTCCACAGACAAAAGGTAAACAAAAATATAATGCTGTTTGTAATTCGTAGTTTGATCAAATTTGAATTAAAATATATAAATGCCAATGTATTATGATTACCAAGGCTTCTTTCCTTTGTTTTGCTAATCTTCTCGACAACAATTTTTTTACCGCGAATATACAAAATTTATAGATGCGGAGTATTTTTGACACACCAAATCGCATAACCTACTAATATAATTTTAATGATCTTCCTAGAAGTAGCGTAAAATTTACAGAAATTTGAATGCAATTCAACATAAAATGTAAGAAACAAAGAAAAATAAAACAAAGAAATGCTTATGATTTTCTACACAGGCAAAGGGGCAAAGAATCAAACATACATTATAAATTACTTGGAAAAGGAAATTTTTGATTAATTCTTGACAAATAAAAACCACAAATTTCTATTTCCAAGATATATTTTTCCTACCTTTTTGTCAGGGCCAGTTCTCATACAGACATGCCTCCTTCTGATCGAGTCCTTAGATATGCATTAGAACAACTTGGGTATATTTGGCTTATTCTCCAGGCAAAGAAGAACCGACGATTTGAATTTCGAAGGTGCTTCCTTCCTGTCAATAAACCAGTTCGTTTGCATTCAGTGCATAATACAAGGGTTGTTCAAAAAGTAAGTTTCCCGGCTCCGGGAAAAAAAGAAAAACACAATTTTTAGGTTAAAGTAACATATGTATTTATTGTTTGACATATAAACTATTTTTCTACATAGTCCCCTTGAACTTAAATACATTTTTTATATATGTTCTCAAGCTTTGACAAACCTTGTTTATAGAAATCCGCGTCTATCCGCCAAAATGATTTTTTGGACTGCTGCGACTGCGTCATCTGTAATGGCGGTTTTTGGCCTGCCTGCACGCTGCTCATCATGAAATTCTCCGCGTCCCTCGAGAAAACATGTACGCCACCGACGCACCATTTGCACACTCATGCATTTATCACCATAAATATACACTAATTCAGTGTGAATTTCGTTGCCATTAAGCCCTTTTGCAGTTGAAAAGCGAATAACTGCACGCAATTCACAAGTGGACACGTTTTTCTCAGGTAACTCCATGGTTTCCCAGCCGGTACTGATGAAAAAATTTTTTTCGACAGCTAAGATCGGTTCCGCTCTTATCGGCATATCTTACACTAAAACTATGTTTGGTCCCGGCTCGCTAGATGGCGCTGGAGGAAAACGGCAGACTAGGGAAACTTACTTTCTGAACACCCCTCATATGTATGTACCAGTCTCTCCCTGAGAATATATTGTATTATCAACATCCGATGGTGACGTCTTTGCAATACTTGAATATACTGGGATTCTGCTTGGAATGTATACGAAAACGACATATCATCCGAGAGTTAAAAATAAGCTTGCTAAGCGGTGGATATGGCAAAATGATGGCAATTGAAATGAGGAAATGTCATGTAAGAAAAAAAATCCCAATCTTTCCACGTTGGTTTATTGAATATGTTTCAAATAAAGATTCTCTACAGTTACACGATTTTGAGTTTTCAAATGCTAGATTTTCCAAAACACCACGTCACTCAAACCGCAAAGAGAATTTTAATGATTTCTGCAGATGTAGCGTATGATTTATAGGGATTTAAATGCAATTTAAAATCGACCAAAAATCAAAAAAAAAAGAAAAAAAAAAGAAAGAGAAATAAAACCGAAATTTCTGATTAAATTTTAACTGAAAACAGCACTAAAATTACATTTCAAATATAAATTTTCCGATTGCTTGCGATTTTCTGCATCAACAGCTTAACTAAAAGAAACTTTTTAGCTTTTTAAGATGTTGTTTTGTTTGTGCAGTCGCGTAGCTTCAGTAGCCAAGCGCGAAGAAAGACGAATAGAGGTGAAATAATATAGAAATAATATAGAATGTTTTTTTTTTCAGAAATTTTAATAATTGGACAAAGATGACTTTTTTAGTGGTTATACTCCATGACTACTGTGTGCAACGAGATAATAATCGTTTTTCTCAAGACGACTTTTTTTAACACGGTGGCATCGACTTTTCCAAAACTAATAAATGGATTTTAATTTTTTGTTGTTGAAATGTTTGTACTTATATTGGCTAAGCTTGTACATAGCCGTTTTTCAAAATTCTGAAAATTAATATTTTTTCAAGCCCTTAAAAAAGGGGTCCAAAAATGAACTAATTTTTCAAACTGGCGCTATTGCTTCAAAAAAATTAAAATTTAAAAAACCACTACGTAGAACGATAGCGATTGTTCTACAGTTTCATACATTTTTTGGTTTTTTGCTTTCAGATGATTTTTCACTGGTTAATATAGTGAATATAGTGAATGTATAGTGAATATAGCTAAATCTATGGTAAATAAATTATCATCTGTCCGATATTCAAATAATTTTTTCTACCTACAAAAAAAGTTCATGAAAATCACTTAATTTTCACGCTTTTACAGTGGTATCCCCCTTATCCGATAATATTTGAATTATCGACCTGAAAAGCTGAATTTAAAGCAATGAGATAGTTCTGGTTCTGACAACCCTGTTCTGAATTCTAATTCTTCAATGTTTTCTGCCATGATAATCAAGGCCTCCTCATTTGCTGAGCCTGAAGGATTACTTGAGGACTTTGATGAAATAGGTTTTCATTGCATTGATTTTCTGCCCAAGCTGAGAAAACTCTTTAGAATCAATCTAAGCCTTGTAGTGAAAGCAGCCGTTAGGCTTTTCTTAACTATCATATGCTGAATACTCTTACATTCAAGATTACAGTAACATTTGTATGACTTACCCTCAATAATTGCCTAAATATCATTTTGCGAACTCAATCTCTGGCTCTGCGGTCCCTAATTACACTCTGGTTAAATGCACTCTTCTTCATTCATCTAGTCTGAGCTGTATGGAAATATCATTAGAAAAACGCTTTGTAATACCGACCTCTTGCTGCAGTTTCTGATATAAACTAGCTTATGGCTTTAGGCATGCTATTTAGTGTTCTGCTCTAAGTTTTCAAATCCAAAGAGAACCCCAGGGCACTCAGAAAGTGTCCTTGGAATACGTCGGTCGGGGTGCGTATAGATCGAATTACCATACGTTATTCACGATCAAGATACTTGATTATAGTACCCCAAAACATAATTGCACGATTTAGGAAGCCACTGATGCGCGGGAAGATTTTGTAAATTTTTACGACTTCAAGCAAGTAGTAATGTGTTACTGGATCTGGTATTCCGTTTATTCTCCGAAAACACGTTGCCAACGCAGGAATCACACTCGTTAGCTACTTCTACCAGAAGTTGTGTTCCATTTTTGCATCTTGAGCTTCATTTTGTAGTTGTTGCTAGATCTTGTCTTTTTTAGATGGAACCGCGCTTTACGTTTTTCCAGATGAGGGACTTTGATTTCTTGCTGATTATTTTGCTTCACACTAAGTTCACCACAGAGCCTCCTTTCATCGGGCTGAAAGGTTCAATTTTGTTTTCTTTTCGCAAGAACTTTCTTTTACCGACGCTATCTACCAGTAAGAACATCAAGCCTCTGCCTTTGGAAGTCTATAATATCAACCAATATTGGTGGTGTTAATGTCTTTTTGTACTGAAGGTGGATAATTTTAGTAAAATAGTTTAGCAGCTTTCTGGTTTTATTTCCTTTCTTATATTAATAAAATGGTCCCAGTTTACACCTTACTTTGCTGAAATCCATATGTTACCTCATATTTCATGGTGAATCTCGATTCTTTCCTAGGCCAAAGACTGCGCTCTAGCAGCTCATCATCACCACTTTCCTTTATGCCGTGGCCCTCATCCGTGGCCCTAGGGGCGTCCGACGATTCTTAGAAAGCGACATGCGTTTTAAAATATTTAATAAGTCCTCTGTGATAATTCACGGGTGTTTTAGAGTTCCTCTTTGTCCTTTTTCTCTTCGTTTCCTACGTGTCTGGCTTGCAAAACCTTGTCAGACTAAAACTAATTAAAAGAGATAAACGCATATTCATAATGTGTCTTATATTCTTTTGAATTCAGAAAAATTGGATGAAGCTAATAAAAATTCCAAAAAAATTCAAATGTATACAAAATAAGTGACAAGACTTAAACAATCACTGAAATTAAATTTAAACATGGTGAGCTTTAATAATTTGTATTGGGTATATTTGAAATGATTGTTTAATTAGTTGGATTTTTCAAATAAATACAAAATAAAAAGATGTTTGACAAAGAATTATGTACATTAAAAACAGCTCGTTATATGGACTTTGAGCGCAACTAAGGAGCGCGACTGTTAACTCTTCCGCTTCGAGCTCGACAATGTAGTTACCTCAGGCTACATACTCCCTCTTTGTAGACAGACTTTTTTGAACTAAACGTCTAAGCATTGACATCAGTAATTTGTCCATTGTGAGTTCTCTTCTGTTAAAACTCCTTTGGCTTTAACGAACATATATTTTCATCACGTATCTCGTGGTTCGCACTCGAGTTTATTCCTTAAATTCTATATCATTCACATTAATATATATTATTATTATTTATAACATGAATGGGTATTAAAACAGACGTAGTCTAATTGTTTCGTTGGAAAAATGCGCATTATTTTTAAAAATTCTAGTCATTAAGGCCATGTGACGAGAGGGTCACCTGACCAAACCTGGTCTTCAATTTTTCTTTCCCAACTTACGTCTAAACGAAATGAGGTATCGCTTTGAAAGTTTGGGAAATGAAAGAGGAGGTAATAAAGTCCATGTCTCTGCTTTGTGCCGGTGGAAATTTTGAGAAATAATTTTATTTGAAGAAAATACCAGTGGAAGTTTTCTTTCCCAACTTACGTCCACACGGAATGAGATATCGCGTTAAAAGTTTGGCACGATAAATAGAAGGCATGCAAGAATCTATCTCTGGTCCTAAATAATTAGAATAGTGAAAAAAGCTTGTTTTTATAACTATTTTGGAGAGATACCGACCGTGCTGTCGTCAAACCCTGCAAGCAATTTGCAATGTTGCGAATGGGCTCGTTATAAGGTTTATATTGACCAAAGTGGAGCAAAACAACAAAAATCGCTCACGACCATTATGCACAAATAAATCAAAAACTAATGTTTGCACTTGAAATGAAAATAAACATGTTTAGTCTGACATGCGTATCCGTCTGGTATCATCTGTGTCAAAGCAGCACTAGCGCAGCGAGTAGACAACTTCGAACTTCTAGGGGTCTGTAGGTAAAGCAGATTGCATGATTACCGTCAGAGAAAGCTAAAAGTCAAACTTCTGCTGTAAATCCTAAATGTATCCGTCGAAAATCATTATTTGCATAAATAAACTTTTTTCTTCCTCCAACTCTTTGCAAGACCACAAACGGTCTACTGATCACCCTTACCGTCTTTTAAGTTATAAATTATGTCTTTAACCTCAGTGACCCAGACTTTGTCAGTTGAATTTTCTATCGCATCGTGTTCTGCTTCGCAGTTGCGATGCCCTACTGCCACATCTCCTAATAATTGACTGGAAATGTGTAACGGTTTTTTTTGCTCCACCTGCGTGTTTTCTCGACGGACGCTTCAGTCTTGCCAGGGTTCGGAGTTGGGACATGATTTACAAGAAAACGAACAGCGTTTGAGATATTATTTAAAAAGAAATGAGTATATTTGCCTATAAATGGGCATTACTAATTATGAACTGAAAGTGAGTGTTGGGCAATTGTGTGTGTGTGTGTGTGGGTGCGTGTGTGTAGGCGTGATCAGATGTGCGTCGTTGCCATTTTTATGTGTGGTTGTGGTGTGCTCGGAGTTTACAATAAAGTATGCGTGTTTAGAATGTGTGTCGTTTATATGGACTTGAAATTGCTTCCATTGGATAAAAATTCTTCAGCTTGGATTATATGTTGTCCTTTAAAAGGAAGTAGCATGACATGTATGCAACCGATTTCACGGAAAAAATTTTTTAACAATGTTCTAAATACAAAAATGTACCTTTCACTTTGCGTACCCTAAAAGATTAGAAAATTTTCGCGTCATCTCTAATGATCAATCACTGGCCAATAAGGGCATAAAACTTCAATGGAAATGGTGCACCCGCGTGTAATTTGCATTACATGTAAAGAATTATGAGTATTTGAATGTAAGAAAACGATAAGATGAGTTGTCAAGAAATTACCCATATATTTCTTTAATGTGTTTTTCTTTTAAACTATTAATATAAATAATTTTAATTTTACAAAGAACAGTATTGATATTCATATTCTATTCAATATTCCGCATTTTTAAGAAATGCAAGAAATTAACGATTTTAGTGATTCCAATGCTTCGCGCGATTAATTCTTCTATATTCAATATCAGAATATTATTTCAGTGATTAATACTATCACACCAGATATATTTTATACTTATATTTTATTACATCGTAATAAAATTAATATAATATATAATTAAGTATATATAATATCATAATTATAATAATATTATCCCAACAGATAGTAATATTATCATTAATATAAATTAGCTGTGAATGATTGTGCTGGAGTTTAAAGCTTTTGAAGTTGAATTTATATATTAAACCGAAAAAATTTGAATAGCCTTTCGAAATTAGAAAATTTATTAATGACAATCATTTGAAATAATACAATTACAAATTATAAGTACTAACAAGTACAAAATTTTGTATTACGCTTTTGAAAATTGCTAGCAATTTTAAATCTTAAAAGTCGAAATCCCAAGTAGTCCTGAAAAAAGTATAACATAGCCAAATTCTAGGTAACTACAGTTTGTAATTGTTTAATTCCAAATGATTCTCATAAGCAAATTCAATAATTTTGAAAGTCCTGAGGCTATTTAAACTTTTTTAGTTTAATAGATAAATACAACATCAAACGCTTAAATAGTCCAGCACAATCATTTACAGCTAATTACGAGGTGTTTAAAAAGTAAGTTTCCCTATTCTGCCGTTTTGCCCCAGCGCCATCTAGCGAGTTGGAACCGAAGATGGCTTTAGTTTAGGATATACCGATAAGAGTGGAACCGGTCTCAGCTGCCTGAGGAGCTGCACCGCGTGATAGATCGGCGCACTGGCTGGCGGTGAGTGGAAGGGAGCGCGTCACGTTATAAGTGTTTCTCAAAGCGTCTAGGGTGAAGAGCCTAGTTACAACAGCAGACTACAAAAACTTCGAATGCTGAAGGCGGTGGGCGATTAGTTTAAACCAAAGTCATATCTGGTTGGCCTTTTATGCTGAGAAGGTCTTTCACTCTGTTTAAACTTATCGCTCCCCCCCCCCTTCGTTATTTGAAGTTTCTGGGGTTTATTGTTTCTAGAAGCTTCACCCTAGATCCTTTGAGAGTCACTTATACTCAACTTTTAGTAGAAGAAGCAATAGCGCATCACAACTGAAATGTAGAACACGATGCGGTAGAAAAAGACTCAGTAGACCGGATGATTGGAGTTTAAATCATAAAAATAACATTGGAAATAAGCAAATTCAGTTTATGGAGAAAAAAAACAAAAGTTGCTATAAAATTTTGAATAACAAAATTTTGTTTAAAAATACGCATTTTTTTAACGAGACAATTAAACTACGTCAATAATAATAATACAAATGCATGTTATGAATTATAATAATATAAATGTATGGGAATGATATACAATTTCAGGGATGAACTTGCGTGCGACGCACGAGATACGCGATGAGAATGTGTTCGTTAAAGCTGAAGAAACTAACAAAAGAGAATTTATCAATCGAAACGCTCTTAACAAAATTAAAAATTCCATTTTCCGGCATAACTATGTAATTAAGGATCAAATATAACGCATGAAACTGCTCATCTCAAAAATATCTGCATTCTTTTTTGATAATACAAATGATAATAATGATAATACTAAAGTGGACCTTATTTACCCTTGGTTTTTCTTAATTCTCTGCTCTCTTCCCCCTCTCCCATTTTTTTGGAATTACCAAACAAGGATATGTGGCCCAAAGCACTGAAAGTTGCGCATGCATTAAAAATTAATTAAAAGCAATAAAAATTCACAATTTCAACAAAATTCAAGAGGGTGGCTCAATTTGTTCAATTCACTAATTCTTTGTTTCTCGCCGACAACTTTTCAGGTGTCAATTAATAGTCTAAGTTATTTAAATTATCATTACTATTTTCCAAAAGTTAGATAATTTTTACAAATTCAAACAAAATGTAAAATGCATTTTCAGAAAGGATACAGTGTTTTTAAAAACCGCTTTCTACGAAAATTAGTTAAGCTGCAGTATACTGTGAATGTTGTGGCTTGAAGAAATTCGAAGAATTTTCAAAGAATAGTCAGTAATGTTGTTTTGTTGTTATTTTATTAGCTAACCTTTCAAAGTCTCAAAAAATTTTAAGTTTTAAAAATCATTAAACACTTTCCGAAATGTTATTTCACATTTTGTTTAAATTTTCAGAATTATGTCATTTTTATAATTAGTAACAAGGCGGCATTTTTACTTTAGTGAAAATTTCGAGATCTACTTTTATTCATACTTCTTAATTTTTTTTTAATTTTGAATTTAAATCATCATCACGTATTTTCTAAAAAATAAATCTGCATCTCGTAAAAATTTTACGAGATTTTCTATTAATTGTGGAAATTCTAATTTTGTTTCACATTTCTGGGTCCAACAATTTGTGATTTTTGAAGAAAAAAATTTCCTCTATATATATTCTTTTAACATAGTCTGAAGACCATAATTATACAGAGCCAAAGCACTTCGATAATATTAAAAAAAGTTACATGCATTACGAATTTTAGGGTACTTTTCAGCATGCTAATTGCATAAGAAACTTTGATTACTTTGGCTCAAAAGTTAGTATTAAACGAGTTCGCTTTAATTTGGTGGAGCTTATCTTTCTGGCCATTTCAACAAAAGGGAATTGATACCAAGAATTTAACACTTACTATAATTATATTCTTTTTTTTTCAAAAAGCTTCGTCGTTGGTTGAATATTCGTCTTTGAAAATAAATAAATAAAATTTTTGACAATTCTAATACTTTGTCAATCAGAAATGATGAGAATGTAAACGACTTAAAATTGCAGTAAGTGGTAAATTCTGGGCATCCATTTATAAGGCACCATTTTATGTTTTTCAACATTTTGACTTTAATACATCACGAATTATTTTCTTTAGAATAATTAGCCTTTTAAGGGGCACCTGGAAATTTGTGAATTTCTATTTTCATCACAGGCTTTCTGATAAATAAATCTGTCTCTTGTAAAAATATGACAAAATTTTGTTGTTACTTGTGGAAATTGTGAAAATTCTTATTTTGATTTAAATTAAGGATTCCACAATTTTGTAAATTTTTAAGAAAAATTTTTTTTTCTAGATATATTTTTCAACATAGTCTGAAGATCATAATTTTACAGAGTCACGAGATTCCGACTAAAAAGAAAAAAATCAACGACATTTGAAATCTTACGGTTCTTTTCCCTATGCTCATTGCATGTAAAACTTTCAGTGCTTTGGGACACATGTTAATATTAACCGACTTTGATGAGATTTAGTGGAGTTCTTTTTTTTATGATTCCCAAAAACAAGGGGGTGGGACTAAATAAATTCGAAAAAAACCACGAAGAGAAAATAAGGAACACTATAGTTTGCAGTGCCTAATTCGTAAATTGATATGGTTAAGAGGTTTCCTGTGTGTGTCCTGAGATAATTGAACTGCCAAATCAAATAAGGGCTGATAGAATTATTTTGGCGGATGTGGGTAGACACCTGAAAGCTTTCTAAAACATTTTCGAATTTAAAATTTTAGAAACTATGGATATATAGCATCATTGTCCATCATTTTATTTTTATTGTATTTTTATTATTTTCATATATTTAATTCATATTTCAAATCTATTTTTCCTGTGTATTTTAACGCTTAAACTGTCAAAACGCCACGACCGGTACACTGCTCTTCGAAGGCCAATAACTAGGACTGTTCGACACTACAAAAAATTGAGACACATATATTTTCTTTGCTTAAGATCTCCTCTTTTCGACGGTACCAATGAAATTCCTCAGAAAATTTATTTATGATTCCAAAATGCCATTTAAACAAAAATAGACGTGATTTTTCGTGCCTATTTTTTGTGATCCGTTTTTTAAAGTTTTTCGAGTCTGTAATTATCCTGGTACCCCATTAACCCATTAGTCCGAAAAGTGCATAGTTTTTCAATAAAAAATTTCCAATGATTCCGTAATCTTTATTTCACTCTGACTTCATACCACACCGCCACCGCACTTTCATTCCGAGAATTTTCGAGTACATCCAACAACAAAAAATGCCTAAGCGTAAAGCCGAAAAATTTCAACAAACTCTGAATCGGGATGGGATTCCGATGAAAATGATGAAGGTATCATCATACCTAATTCAGATTACTCTGACTCTGGCTCTGAAGCATTTTGAGCAAAATTTTGAATATTGCTAAAATTGTTCATATGCAAAATTCAAAGGAAAAACCGATCTTTGAACCATGGATTCTTAAAGTTGAGATATTTACTCCGCCGGTTAGTGGGTTTCGAGAATAATTACAGACTCGAAAAACTTTGAAAAATGGATCACAAAAAAGTAGGCACGAAAAATTACGTTTCTTTCTGTTTAAACTGCATCTTAGAATAATAAATAAATTTTTTGAGGGATTTCACTCGCGCTATCGGAAAGAGGAGATCGTAAACCAAGAAAGTATATGTGTCTTAATTTTTTGTAGTGTCGAACAGTCCTAGTTATTGGCCTTCGAAGAGGAGTGTGCCGGTCGCGGCGTTTTGGCAGTTTAAGGGTTAAGACGATTTGTAGAATTTTCCTTTTACTTATTTTTGCCGTTACGTACATAGTTCAAAAAGAATGAGTCAGTTACATTTTTAGATCTTTTTTAAAAACATGATACTTTTTTCGAAATATTGTACCTTATATTGTCTAGTTTGGCCAGAAAATAGATTTAAAAAAAATAGTTTCCATGATTAAATCGAAAACTACGTGTATCAGCAAAACAACTTTCCAGTAAATTTCTTGATCTTTTTGGGGTGATGGGTTATATTTTATCTTAAATTACATAGCTTAACCGGAAAACATATTTTTACATTCTTATCATTTATGATTGAAAAAGTATAAGAATTGTCGGAAATTTGACATTACAATTTTTCAACGGATCTCTATGTTTCGAGCCCCCACAATCCGATAATCAAGTTTTTACGATCACGTATGTCTGTCTGTCCGGCCGTCCTTCCGTAAACACGATAACTCTAAAAAAAAATGACAATAATGTTTAGGTTGTGACATACTTCTTAGAGCCTTTCGTTCGTTTATTAGGAACAACGCGATGACAATTAAAATTCAAGTTTAAAGATAGCAGCCCAAATTTTCTGTTCAACCTCATTATTTCTTTGTTTCTCGAGGGCAACGTTTTAGGCGCCACTTACAAGGTTAAGTTATTAAAAAGAAACATGTTTTGTAAAAATTGGTTGCAAAATTCAAAATGATGCCTTAGGAGATACTTAAATACATGTACCATTTTTTCTATGTCTTTCGTCCAAAGATCTCCAAATTTTTAAGAGAAATACTTGGTACTGTTACGAAGCTGAAACTTTATTGTTCCCGTAGCGAAATTGTATACCATCTTTTGAGCTGCAAGTAGGAAAATATATTGATTCTTGTGGAGCATAAATTATTATGAACCTGAGTAATAAAACTCAATGTCTAATGAGATAATAGAAATCCAAATTTGTCATTATTATGTCCGTGACGCAATACGTGATTCTTTTTAAGCAGAATCACCTAATTTTGCATATCCAAACAAAATATGAAACACATTCTCGTAAAGGATCTAGCGATTTCAAAAATAAAATTTGTTTGAAAGTTTAAAGTTTGACTAATAAAATAACAGAGACACAACATTACTGACTATTAGGTAAAAAGCCCTTAAATTGCATCCAGGAACAATATTCCCAGTTTACAATAGTTTTAATAACTTTTCCAGCCAGCGGTTTTGAGAAACACTATATCCTTTCTGCAAATGCATTTTATATTTTATTTAAATTTATATAAATTATGTAACTTTTTGAAAATAGTAATAAGGTTCCATTTCTACTTAATAAAAATTTCCAGATATATTTCCAAATATACTCTCTGTCACAACGCAATTTATTTTTCTTAAAAATTGAAAGATCTTAGGACAAAAAACATAGAAAATACGAATTTTTTATTATTCCATAAGGGGTTCTTTATATTCTTCAACATTTTGACTTTAATGCATTACGAGTTATTTTTGTCAAGATAATTCAGCCTTTTAATTGAAACCTCAAATGCTGTCATCGAGAAACAAAGAAATAAAGAGTTTTAAAAAATTGGGCGCCCCCTTAAATTTTTTTTAAAATTGTGAAGTTTATTTTATTTGTCTAGATATACTTTTTTCACATAGTCTGAAGATCATAATTTTATAGAGCTATAGGATTCCGATTAAGCATTAACAAATAAAAGGCATTTAAAATGTTACGGAACTTTTTCGCATGTTCATTACATCAGAAAATTTAGTGCTTTTAGGCACATGTTAATATTAACCGATTTTGATCAAATTTGGCGGAGGTCATGTTTTTTTGAAGTGCCTAATTCGTAATTCGATATAATTTACAGGTCTTCTGGTAAATTGTTGTCTTGTTTGTGTCTTGATGTCTACGTTGTGGTCTAAGATAATTAAACTGTCGTATTAAATAAGGGCTGATAAAATTATTTTGGCAGGAGTGGGTAGCCCCTGAGGGTTTCCCAAAACCTTTTTGAATATCAATTTTCTAAAACTAAAAATATAGAATTTCAATGCGCATCATTTTATTTTTATTCTATATTTCTTATTTTCGTATTATTCATTCGTATTTCAAACTTATTTTTTCTGTGTAGCTTAAGATGACTTCAAGAATTTTCATTTTACCTATTTTTTCTGTTACATACCTATTATGAAACAAATTGTTTAGTTACATTTGTAGATCTTTTTAAGACGCATGATACTTTTTTTGAAATACTTCACCTTATATTTCCTAGTTTGGTCAAAGCATTGATTTTTTATTTTTAATAATATTTTTTCACGATTAAATCAGAAACTACGCGTACTAGGCATTACAAACGTACGCAATTGAAAATTAGCACTCTAGGTCTGTTTCTACGACTCGCACTAAAAAGATACATTCATCAATAATAACCCTCTTCACCCCGTTGTGCATTATACACTAGCAGGCTTACCACAAAGAAATTAAGTTTAACTCAAAATATCAAAATTAGAAAAGGTACCGTGGCGTATGCAAACTTCAGATAAACTCATACGTGTTTATACGGAAGTCTCAAATGGTGTGCGAGTGTATCATTTTTTAAAAACTTTTTCTCGGATAAATTAGTTTTCTTATCATAGACACGGACTAATTCAGGTGACTTATGAGATCAAGGTGTTATAAGTTATTTTAATATAATGTCGAAAATTTTTTGCGATGATGCTTTTGAATGTTGCAGGAGACAACAGGTGCTTCTGGATACTTTCTTAGAGCTATTATCTATCAAAAGTCGTTTGGTTCTTGGAAGTGTAGAAAATTTCCAAAAATTGCGACAGGTGTCAAATAAAAGTGCCTTCTGATCTGTTACCATTAACCTACCGACTTGGATATAATGATCCATCTAAATAGTTATATCCCACTATGAGGTGCATGCTTCGTTTTCTAGAACAAGCGCTGGAATTTAATTATAGAAATGCATCCAGTCTCTTAAGAATTGTAATTCATTTCGAGCTAATGGACGTCATTTGCTGACGTTCTATGGTGGATCTCGATCCCTTCTTGGGGCAAAGACTGCATTTTCATTCCCAGTTCTGCGGTCCAACATTCTGATGGTAGCCACAGATGCACATTATAACAGATTTTGCGCATGTAACGCAGTTTCTGTTGAGGTTAAATGCTTGCGTAAAGCCTTACTTTTCAGATGTGTCCTTGGCTTAGGCAAATACTAAACGATATTCATCCTAAACAGAAATTGCCTTTCTGTTGCATCTACATATCCAAACTCTATTAAAGCACGCACAAAGTCCAACTTGATACTCTGCCACGATATTTATTTTGAGGTAGTTAGCTGCAAATAGCTAACCTCGAATATAGACCCTAGCCGTGGCTCAAAGTGCGGACCGACAATTATCCGGAAACGACAAGAGTTTCGAAAACTTTAAAAGGATCGCTATGATAATATATAAGTTTTGACGTGCTTCTTAGTTCCTTTCTATTTCGTTCTCTGCCGGTCAGGGGAAGATATGGTATCTCTTATCTAATATTTAAATAACATCTAAGGTCACATATGACAATAAAAACTGAGTAAAAATTTATTTTCCAGAAAATTGTATACATTAATAACTTTTCGTTTCATGGAGATCTTTTTATAGAAAAAAACGTTTACTGCCTTAGAGGCTATTATAGCGTTTATACACTGGCCTTCTACCAAAAAGTGTGTTTATTTATGAATAAAAATGTATGGTGGGGAGTTATTCTAGTCAAAAATTATTTCGCATGATGTTAGTTGGATCTTCAGAAAGATGCTTTCTGCAAGGAAACGTTGAATTCACACAAAGATATAAGACATAAACATACCGAAAACAATATTTTGTTTCTGCTTGCAAAGTGCAGTTCACAGTCCGACCGGAATCCTCCTAGTAAACGTAATCCTGGTCCTTCTTTTTTTTCTGTCGGCATACAACATTCGCCCGACCGGATCTCTTGAGAAGAGGCTCTTTCTCGTGCTAGAACGAGATCTCCTACTAGAGTATCTCCGCCTAATAAAGTACCTGGATATTCATTTGCACAGCTCGGATATATTCGCCTCATTCCTCGCACAAATGAGGGCCTTCACTTCGAATTTCGTAGATATGTTTTTTCTGTTGAGACACCAATTAAATTGCAAGAAAACCGTAAATATTATGTTCCCCATCCCAAACAAAGTATATATTGCATTACCAACATCCAATTGTGACATTTATGCAATATTAGAGTATAGCGGGTTTCTTCGTGGAATATATCAAAAGGATTATTGGCTTTCGCGAGTCAAACTGAATATGATGAGCGGCGCAATTGTTAAATTAACAGCACATGAAATTAAAGATTGTCCAGTAGGCTCACATCACCCAATCTTTCCAAACAACTTTTACAAAGCCGTTGCAAATTACGATTCACTACAGTCCGCACACAATCCCTAATCCGAACGCAATCCTGATGCTTCTCTTGCCAGACATCACTCACCTGAACAGACATCTGCACAGAAGCCTTCTCATCGAGCTATGTCGCTATCTCCCCAGGGCAGACGTCCTTCTAATCACGTGCTTGAATATGCAATGGCAAAACTTGGATATATTCGGCTTATTCCGCAAAAAAATCAGATAATATAATAATATAATGCTGACGCTTTTGCTATAATAGATGGTAGTGACATTCTTCGTGGAATCTATAAAGCAGGTAAAGCTCAGTCTCGAATAAAAATAAATATGATAAGCGGCGCTATTGATAAATTAACCCGCGATGAAATCAGGGATTGTCCAGTAGGAAAAAGTCACCCAATCTTCCCAAACAGTTTTATTAAAGTTTTTTCAAATGAAGATTCACTACAGTTTAATTGGAATCCTAATGGCGAAGTTAATTCAAGTGCTCCTGTTTCTTCCGTACAACAATCAGCTGACCACGCATCTGGTCAGGAGTCTCCTCTTCTTGCTAGACCCATGTCTCCTCAATACAGGACTCCTTCTGCGCAAGTACTTGGATATACAATGAAACAACTCGGATGCGATTTGAGTTTCGAAAATACGATTTTCCTACCGAAAAGCCCCTTCAAATGCGAATAAATTTGTTTAACTATAAGTTAAAGCCAGCCCAAGAATATCAAGCCTAGCTTGATGCCAGGTTCAAGTCTCCTCCGGCTAGGCCTTCTCCTGATCAAGTACTTGGATATAAATTAGATCAACTATGATATGTTCGCCTTATTCCTCAGGAAAATCAGAACCGGCAATTTGAATTTCGAAGATAAATTATTCCTACCAATAAGCGAATTCGATTACGATTAGAGCATAATAACTATGTGCCTGTGCCAGACCGAGAATACATTGTATTATCAACATCCAATGGTGATGCTTTTGCAATAATGGAGTATACAGGGATTCTTCATGGAATATATTCGACTTGTGGGTCTCACCCAAGGATAAAAATAAACACGATAAGCGGTGCAGTTGAGAAAATGACCGCAAATGAAACGAAGGAATGTCATGTCAGCAGATTTTACCCAGTCTTTCCTTGTTGGTTTAAGGCATATGTTTCACATGAAGATTCTCTGCTCCATTTGTATCATTAATTCCATAGAAAAAAATGGAATGTTTTTTTGTAATCCGTAATCGGATGAATATTAAATTCAAATATTATATAAATGCTAATGTATTATGGTTATCAAGGTATTTAGTAAACAACGTTACTAATGTTATTCTTATTTCGATTCAATACACAGGGATGTACGCTAGCAAAAATTGATTGAGAAGTGATATTATTTGTTATGAAGAAATATAGTAAGAAATAAAATTGTGATATCATAGCACAAGCACCAAAAAAAGTTTTTCTATTGTGTAATAAAATTTGTAAAATTACAGAAGTTCCTAATTATTTCAAGGTATTTCCACTAATCTTCAAAGATATCGTACAATGCAAAGTTCTTTGAAGATTTCAAATTTTTTCATTTAATTTTAAAGAGAACCTGATAGAATCTGACTTATTTACCCGGAAAAAATCAAATTTTGGTTGCACATCGCAAGTACCGCGTCCCACAGTGGAACATAATTAGTAGCTTAAGATCTTTTATTATTTTATAATAAACAAAAAAACTTTATAAACAAATTATTTGTTGAAAGAATGCTTTTTACGATTTTGCATAATTTTATGTTTTACAAAGTGAGATTGCAAGGATTTTGGATAAACAAATATCATGATTAAGTAATCTATCAAATTCTTATTTAGATCAACGTAGCTCATACCCCAAACCCAAAAACGCCAAACCTAATAACCCACAACCCCCAAAACCCGAACCCACAAACCAAAAACGTACAAACCTGCAAATTTCAAATCCACTCACTCGAAACCCATAAATCCTAAATCCTTAAACCCAAAACCCAATAATCCTGCATCAACAAATGCCAAACCCAAAATCCCCAAAGCTAATATTGCTAAACCCCAAACCTTGATACCTTGATTTTTAGGTTTGAGATTTGCACATTTGGGATTTCTAGGTTTGCGAGATTTGTAGGTTAGGTGTTTGTGGATTTTTGGTTGTGGGATTAGTAGGTTTAGGGTTTAAGGGTTTAGGATTTGTGGATTTGGTGTTTGTTGCTTTGGGTTTTGTGGGTTTAGGGTTTGTGGTTTTGAGCTCTTGTGGGTTGGTAATTTTGGGGTTGTTGGTTTCAAGGTAGAAGCTTTGTCGTTTTAAATAAAAATTTGATAGACGTAGATATGTCCGAGTTGTTTTATGTACGAAAACATTGAGAAACTCCACTTTTAGCACGTTTTCTGTAATTGCAAAAAATCCTGACATGCTGGAGGTAAAAGCTCAACAGATTTGAATTCACCACCCCTAAATACATATAAAAGACATCCGTTAATCGCAGTACATATATTTATAACTTATCTGCAATAATAGCTGCAATACATTTATAAATTGTTGGCTGGCAGGCTATCAGTCGAAATTCAAATGGATTTTGAGTGCATGGAATTTTAGGCAACATATACTAAATGCCCTGGAGCATAAATATTGGCATCTGATTTTATATTCCTTGTATCCTCCGAAAAAACGTTGTCAACGCAGGAAGTATACTCGTCAGATACTTGTACCAGTATTTGTGCTCCATTCTCACATGTTGAGCTCTATTTTAGGGTTGTGGTTAGCTCTTGTCTGCTTTAGTTGGAAGCACGCATTACCTTAATTGCAACTGTTCGTTTTTACCTAACGACTCGAACAATAGTTAGTCGTTTCTTCCAATTAGGAGACTTTGGTTTCATGCTGATCGAGAGTCTATAATATCGTCTGATATTATAGACAGTTGACTTTTCTGCCGCATCGTGTTCTGCATCACAGTTGTCATGCTCTATTGCTTCATCTCTTAATCATCGCTTAATTATCTCCTCATCCCTTCATTATTCAAAGTTTCTGGTGTCGGTTGTTCTAACTACACTCTCCACCCTAGACGCTTTGAGAGACTCTTTTAGTCAATGATTAGGAGATTATGCATTGCGGCAGTACAACTGCGATGCAGAATACAGTGCGGTAGAAAATTTTACTGATAAAGTCTGGGTCACTGAGGTTAGGGACATAATTTATAAGTTACAAAACGGTAAGTATGATCAGTATACCGTATGATTGGAGTTTAAATTATAAAAATAACATTGGAAATGAGCAAATTAATTTTATGAAAAACATTACATTGCATTATGATTGCAACAAGTTCAGGGATAAACTTGAGTGCGACGCACGAGATACACGATGAGAATGTGTTTTTTTTAAAGCTGAAGAAACTTCAACAAAAGAGAATTCTGAGTCAGCAAATTACATTTGTCGACGATTTCACCTTTAGTTTAAAAAAGTATGTACATAAAGAACAAACGCGAAGCACAAGATAAATATATTTTTTTCGAAATAATGAGCAAATTGGATTTTTCTTTGGCACACTTTTTAAGGCCTAAGTGGAATGATAGTTTTGTTAGCTATTTATTTTTGGTTACGGGTTCTAGTTTATCAATCGAAATGCTCTTAATAAAATTAAAAATACCATTTTCCGGCTAAGCTATGTAATCGAAGATAAAATTTAACGCATGAAATTGCTCATATCAAAAATATCTGCAAACTTTTTCTCATAACACACATAGTTTTCGATTTAATAATAAAATTATTATAAGAACTAAAAAATTCTTCAAAAAATTTCTTTCACTCGGTCTCCTCTACCTTTTCTCATTAGAGGTATACAATGGCCGTTGAATAAATAAATGACATCAACAATTACGAATTGAGAGATATATAATAACAATTATATACCTACGAGCAGAGATTTAATAGCCATTATTCATCTATGATGTGATAATTTTTACTGGGATAGATATACGCAAACATTACATACTTAAAACCTCAAAAACTCTAAAAGTACGAATTGGTCAGAGAGTATTGAATTATCAATCTAAAAAAGTTAAAAAAAGATTATTTCCTACCAATAATGATGCATTTTCCACCAATTAGTAGAATTTTCACACCAAGAAGACAACTTAAAAAACAAAGTTAAACTATCTCCCTAAGTAGTAACAAAACGTAATTTTTAAACAATAAAAACAAATTTGTAATTAAACGGTTGAACTGAAAAAAAAATTAATTAATTTTGCACCAAGCAGTTGGAAATTTCTACAAAATGGATAATAAAAAAAACTGATTGAATTTTTGTCTTCGCGGGCAGCACATTTTCGTCGTCCGCGGCTCACTTCTCTCGTAAGTTTGAGCCCGCCTAGGGCACGCGGCTCTTGAATATCGCACTTACACCTCGCGTTTCGCGCTCGGATATTTATTTTTTGCATTTGGAACGCTTAAATAAAACTTTCTCAAAGAACTTTGAGGTACACATTCTACTCGTGATACTCGTGCTACGCGCTCGATTTTCCACAGACATTTGTAAACTGTTTTTTTTAATCTTTTTTTTCGTAACTTTCGTCATATTTCGAAAATTTTGGTTTTGTTTTTAAACTCTTATTTTTCACGAATAAAACAACACGTACGCGTCCTATCTGGAAGTGATTCTAAATAAAATTGTAGAACTTTTTTGGAATGATAATTTTTGTAAATTCACCCTTTTCACTCTGCATAGTTTGACAATAAAATAGAAGTTTTATTTACAATTATTTTTTGTGCAATCAAATTTAGAATTTTCTATTTATTAAGAAAGTCCAAAAATTTGTTATGACCGTCTTTTAGGGCTTTTAAAAAGCAATGTTTTTGCCCATTTTAACACTATAAATATGTGTACACAGAATTTTCAAATACAAAAAAAGTGGTATCAAAAATGGTAAAAATGCGATCACTTTTTGAATTTTTATGAAAAATGCTGGTAAGTGAACTGGTCCTTTATTTGCGACATAAAAAAGTTTTCGAAAGACGAAATTGATCCGTTAATTTTTTCCAGACTTATAGTTTTCACGGACTGACGGCCAGAGTGACAAACAGGCAGACAGACAGACACTATCGTAAAAACTTGATTTTCGCATTCAGGGGTCTCGGAACGTGGAAATCCGTTGAAAAATGGTGGCGTCAAATTTTGGACACTTTCAACACTTTCCAATCATAAATGATGAGAATGTAAACGAATTAAAATTGCAGTAACTGTTAAATTCTGGGCATCACTTTATAAGGCGCCATTTTATATTTTTCAACATTTTGACTTTAATGCATCACGGATTTTTTTTCTTTAGAATAATTAGCCTTTTAAGGAGCACCTGGAAATTTGTGATCGATAAACAAATAAATCATGATTTAAACAAAATTGCGCGTTTCTCTCAAATTTTTTCAAAATTGTGAGATTTTAGTCTCAGCATTTCTGGTAAATAAATCTGCCTTTTGTAAAAATTTGACAAAATTTTGTTATTAATTGTAGAAATTGTAGAAATTCTAATTTTGATTTAAACCTATTTGATTTAAATCTAATTTTGATTTAAATTTAGGCCACATTAACATGTGGCCCAAACCACATGTTAATATTAACCGTCTTTGATAAAATTTAGTGGAGTTCATTTTTTTTATCATTCCAAAATAATAAGGGGGCATGATCTCAAATCTCAAATTACATAGAGTAACCGGAAAATATAATTTTTTAATTTATTAAAAGAATTTTGATTAATAAGCTAGAACCGGTGTCCAAGAATGGCTAACTAACGAAATCGTCCTGCCGCTTTAGGCATTATAATTTTTATCAAAGGAAAATGCAATCGTCCAATTATTTCAAAAGTTCTCATGTGTAAAGAGAATGACGAGAGACAAATACCGAAGAAAAATAATTACTTCTCAATCTATGAGTCCGAAACCGTGCAATTTTGAGGAAATTGGCGATATTTAATTTTCAGGTAAACCCGATATCTTCTATTTGAGATGAGCATCTTAAAATTATAATGATCAGAATAAAAAAAATGACATCCATATCTGCGAAAGACAATCTTGAAAATAATTACGTCGTTCTCTCACGTGTATGTGAGATAACGACTACTTATGAATTTATTTGTACTCTGATAATAGAATAGAATATTTCTCAGATACCCTTGTTAACCACATTATTCATTGAAGCATTAATCAGTCTTTCCTCTACTTTTCGAAAATGTGGCGGATCTATAGTTTTCTTTTCACTTTGGCGGTCATCGCTTATTCTATTGGTGAATATAATATTGTAATACATCTATAATTTTTATTATATTTTAGGTAACACAGACATGAATACGGCTATTTCTCAGGTACGTGGAGGGAATCTAAACTTCTTCTTTTTAGATTTGAGCCATATAATAGCCATTTTGATATTTATTGCGCCACAGATATACGTGGCAATTACATACCTACGCAATTAAAAAGCAGAACTCTGGGTCTCTCCCTGCAACTCGCACTAAAAACAAATTTTTATAAACAATGCCCCCCTTCACTCCGTTGTTCATTATATGTTATCGGGCTTACCACAAGGAAATTACATTTAAATCAAAATATAAAAATTAGTAACTAAACAGCTTAATTTTCAAACCACGCAGATGAATTTATCCGATGGTATTTGAATTATCAACCTGGAATAGCGTAATTTAAAGCAATAATATAATTTTGGACAACAAGATGAATTGAGGAGTTCTGGACAAGAAGGCGCCAGGTGCTCGTGAATGAGTAAAAGTATTGTCCAGGCTGTGACGTCAGGTATCAAAGTGAATAATTTTTAATGTTTTTTTTTAATCCGAATGAAAAACCACGTTTTTAGACTTTCACATTGAAAAAGTTAGCGAGGAAGTTTGAGCTACGACAAACTTCAAGCGAAAGAATTTTCCGCCAATGTATTGGCCAACTTTTTGGAAAATCTCAATTCGATTTGATTTTAAGTTTCATAATTACAGCGAGTTTATTACGAGCTCGCGACGCGATACCACAGGATTTTTCAGGGGACGCCGCCGGAACGTTGACTAGTTCGGGCGAGTGGACAAAATAAAGGATGGGCAAAGACGATGTTTCAGGCTTCAGGAGGCATTCCCTTAAAAATCCTGTGGTGTCGCGTCGCGAGCTCGTAATAAACTGGCTGTAATTATGAAACTTAAAATCAAATCGAATTGAGATTTTCCAAAAAGTTAGCCAATACATTGGCGGAAAATTCATTCGCTTGAAGCTTGTCGTAGCTCAAACTTCCTCGCTCACTATTTTAATGTGAAAGTCTAAAAACGTGGTTTTTCATTCGGATTAAAAAAAACATTAGAAATTAACTTTTGACGCTTTTTGGACACTGTAGCCTCCGCTAGAGTGTCACGAATAAAAATCAAAAAGAAATTTGTTAATTAGTTGATAAACGAATTACTTACGGCGAGTTGAATGTGAAAAAACATGGCTTTTTCAATTTAAAAAAGTCAGGTTTTATTTATTTACTGGAAAATTTGAAGCCCGAAAGAAAAACTGTAAATGGAGACTCAGGTTCATTTTTCAAGAGCTATCTAACTATATTTTTGGTTTTTTCAAATTTCGAATTTCACTTTTGATACCTGACGTCACAGCCTGGACAATACTTTTACTCGTACTGGAGCGGATGTCGCCCTCTTGTCCAGAACTCCTCAATTCCCTACCAGATAGTAAAAACTTAACAAATTAATTTTTTAATTTTCCACAAAATATTCAGTGCAGTATAGAAGAGGATAAATGCATACGTTTATATACGTATCATTTTTGAACAAAGGGTATAAAATTTTTCACACATTCTTTGAGCTCCTCGACAAGTCGTAAAAGTATTGGTGGCATACAATAAAAATTAGGAGGGGGATAAAGATACCACAACGTATTTAGTCTTCGGATAAACTCATGCATGTTTATAAGAAAAGTTGAAAATGGTGTGCGTGTGTGAGTGCGGGGGCTGCAAATGGGGGAATCGAATGCAGAGTCGGGATGAGTTATTGTTGAGGAGAAACGAAATATGTTGGCACGAAACTATAGATGGTCAGTCTTCTGCTATAGTCTCGCTCATCCGGCCAGTGCTGCCAGAACGAGCTACAAATTCACCCCCACCATACCTACCGTTTGGGAGCCGCAAAACAGAAGATGCATGATTAGCACTGTGAGTTTGTGTGTAAGCCGAAAATGCACGACTCGACTTCGGTTTTCTGCTGTACGATGATTGCCGATCTGAAAGCCTCGAATGACTTCGGTGGTCTTCTATTTATATCTCGATGCCCATTTGAAAGAAATGGAAGAAATTGGCTGGAAAACGACTGGTTGACTATTTATTAATAATAATAGTTCAACTTTTAACTAAAGCAATTAGTTTTCTAAAAAAAAAAAAAATTTTTGAAGAAAATACATAAATTAAAAAAAAAATGGTTAAAATTGTTTTTAAAAAAATAGTTAAATTTTACAAAAAAGTTAAATTTTTATCTAAAATGTTGATCTGTATAATAAAAAAAGGAATTTTAATAAAATACATGAATTTTTCACAAAAGAAATTTATTTTCCACCAAGACTCATTTTCTATAGAAAAAATCAATGTTTAATCATAATGAAATTTTCGACAAAAAAGATGAATTTTCTATCAAGAATTACGAGTATTTAATAAAATACAAAAATTTTCAAGTAAAAAAATGACTTTTCAATGAAAAATAGAATAGTTAAATTTGTAGTTAAAAAAGTTGATTTTTAACCCAAAACAAAAAGAATTTTCTACAAAATAGTTAAATTTTCAGAAAACTAATTCTTCCAACTAAATTTATGAATCATTAACCAAAAAACTAAATTTTTAACAATTTAGTTCCAGGTTCCAGCAGAAAATATGAAAAAAATTGTTAAAATTCTTTGAAATCGATTGAAATTATTGAAATGAAATGAAAATTCCTTGGAATTTTTTAAAATATCCTAAAATATTTTAAATCCTTTAAAATCTCATAGTAAATTATTGAAATCAATTGAAAATTCCTTGAAATCTATTAAATTATCCTAAGATATATGAAATCCTATAATATCTCATATTAAATTACTGTAATAAATTGAAAATTATTTGGAATCTTTTAAAATACTTTTAAATATATCGAAACCTCTAAAATCTTTTGAAACACCTTGACATCATTTAAAGATTTCTAAAGTACTTTGGAACTTTCAAAATAAACCTGCTAAAGTTGCTTGAATTCCTTGAAATTCCTTTTAATTATAAAAGTAGGTTGAAAATTCCTTGACATCTTTTGTAACATCCTCAAATATTAAAAGTCCTTCAAAATCTTTTGAAATCTCTTGAAATTTCCTAAACCTTTTTAAAATTCCTTGAAATTTTTTGAATTCCCTGAAATATTTTAAATCCTTTAGAATCTCACAATCAGTTAGTATAATCAATTGAAAATTCATTGAAATCTATTAAAATATTCGAAAATAAATCAAATCCTTTAAAATCTCATATAAAATTACTGTAATCAACTGAAAATTCGTTGGAATCTTTTCAAATTCTCTCAAATCCTTTAAAATCTTTTGAAATCTCTTGGCATTTTTTAAAGCTCTTGAAAATATCTTGAAATTGTTTAAATACCCAGAAATATTTAAATTACTTTAAAATCTTATATTAAATTTCTGTAATCAATTGAAAATTCATTGAAACCTTTTAAAATTCTCTCAAATTTTTCAAATCCTCTGAAATATTTTGAAATACGTAAAACTTTTTTTTTAAGATTTCTGAAGTACTTCGGATTTTTTTAAAATGATCCTTCTAATTTTTTTTTAATTCTTTGAAATTATTTTAAATTATCAAAACTAAATTGAATATTCCTTTAAATTTTTTAAAACATCCTCAAATATTTAAAATTTAAAATGCGATTGCGGAAATATTACAAGAATTTAATTATAGGATCTAAACCTATATTTTGTTTTGAGCAAATTTTAAGAAATATTTTCACAGTTTTCACAGTTTCATTTAACATTCAGATTTCAATTGTTTCATTGCTTTGTCATTGCATTTTTTCATATTTATAGGCCCATAGTTTGTAAATTTCAGAAATATTGTAAATATTTCGTTCTGATCGAGGACAATATAATCCTTAGAAATTTTCAACTAAACAAATATAACAAAAACTAGGTGATTTATTATTTAGTTTAAAAGCCGTAAAACATTACTTTCCAATTTAAAATATGAGATAAACATTTTTTTTTTTGCTTTTCATTAATTTTTCTTTTCACGAACTCTAACGAATTATGAAAAAATTACAAAAATCTCATTTCAAAAAGTTGTATTTCCATTTCTCTAGAGTAAGTTGAAAATTTCTTGAAACTGCCAAAACAATGTTAATTTTTAGAAAAACTCAAAAAATGTATTTTACGAAAAAGGCCAACTTTAATTTTTCCCTTAAGATTTTTTTAGATTAATGGTAATATGAAGGAGATCCTGTGAATTTCGTTCTCGCTGAACTAAGTAGGAAAATTCAAACATTTTTAATTTCTGACACTTGATAATCAGCATTCTGTAAAGCCCACGTTTTCTAAAGCCCTAAGTTTTCTAAATTTTAGTCTAAAAATTTAAAGAATTTCCAGAAGTTTCAAAAGATTTGTAAGGATTTTAAATATTTGAGAATGTTTAAAAAATTTTTTCTATTATATTGAATTCTATTCTATAAAAATGTTTCCTATTCCCCAAAAGAGAAGATGTTTAAATAAATTATTAGAATGTAAATAAATATGAATTTTAATATTTTTTGAATTTATAAGTTATAGAAATATTTAGTAATAAATAGGTTAAATAAATACTTTCGTTAAATTTTGCTAAGTCGATTGAGAGGAATAGGATTTTTATTTTTTCTGTTTTTTGGGGGATTTTTAGGCGGAGGAAAAATCACGTCTTCATAGGAATAAATATTCTGAATTTTTCTGAATTTAACGCTTATTGTCGGGTCGATTAGAAATCTTTAAAAGAAGTCAAGGTATTTTAAAATATTTTGAAGGTTTCGATATATTTGAAAGTATTTTAAAAGGTTTTAATGAATTTTCAATTTATTACTGTAATTTAATATGAAATTTTAAAAGATTTGATAAATCGTAGGATATTTTAATAGATTCCAAGGCATTTTCAATTGATTTCAATAATTTAGTATGAGATTTTAAAGGATTTGAAATATTTTAGGGTATTTTGAAAATTGCAAGGAATTTTCAAGAGCTTTGACAAATTTCAAGAGATTTTAAAGGATTTAAAATATTTTAGGATATTTTAAAACATTCCATAGAATTTTTAATTCATTTCAATAATTTCAAGCGATTTCGAAGAATTTTAACTATTTTATGTTTCATTGAAAATTGTTCGTGAATCAGCCATTTTTTATATAAATTCAAAAGGTGAGTGCATTTTCAAAATTTTTGAGAACACTTTTTTTCAGAATTTGAAAATTCTATGTACGGATATTTATAGTATCCAAAAGAACAAATAATTGATTCCAATGACTTTTTTCGATGAAAAGAAAATTCTCGGAGTTACAGTGCTTTCAAAATTCTTTTAATCAACCGAAAATCATTATTTAAAGCCGAAAAGCGCACGATATGAAAAAAAGTCAAGAGAAGAAAATCATTTCCTTTTGAAAGCCCTGCAAGATTATCATAACCAATTTTTAGATTTACTTTCAAAAATCAAAATTTCGAATTTTGGTTGCACAAAAAATAATGGAAAATAAAAAATTCAATTTTGTGGACAAAGTATGTAGGATACGAAAAAAGATGAATTAACAAAAATGGTTATCCTAAAACAGATCTACAATTTCGTTGAGAATCACTTCTTGATAGGACGCGTACCTTTTGTTTTATTCTTTGAAAAATAACGTCGAAAAAAATAAAGTAAAAAAAAATGTGTAGAAAAACAACGAAAGTTACGAAAAAAGAAATCCAAAGAAACCTATTTACAAATGTCAGTCGGAAATCGAGAGCGCAGCGCGAGTGTCACGATGAGCATGTGTACCTTAAAGCCTACAGAGCTTTGAGAAACTTAATCTTTGACTATACTTAATGAAGTAGACAATTCAGAATATGAAGGCGCATATAAATACTGCCATCTAAAAGAGATTTTTTGGATCAAGTTTTTTTAATCATTCCAAATGCAAAGAATAAATATCCGAGAGAGAAGCGCGAGGTAACCCATTATCAAGCGCGAAGTGCGAGAATCAACCGTCGCGCGCCCTAGGCTGGGTTTTCTCATCATAGGCAAGGACTAAGTCAAGTGACTGATGAGATAAGGTTGCTATACCTTATTTTTATAAGATTTTTAAAAACGTTTTGCGTTGATGCTTATAATGCAAAATGAGAAGAAAGCGGTAGTTTGTGGTTCGTCTCTTATCACTATCACCGTTACACACCGGCCATAAGTGTTTCAGGTGACAACAGGTGCTTCTGGATACTTTTTTAGAGCTACTATATGTCAGCAGTCTCTTGGCTCCTGAAGGTCTAGAAATTTTCTTACATTGCGACAGGTGTTAAATAAAAGCACCTTCTGCCATGTTGCCATTATCCTACCGAATTGGATATACTGATTCCTCTGAATAGTAACACCCCATTATAAGATGCATAATTAGTCTTCCAAAACAGGGGCTTCAATTTATTTATAGGAAGGCTTCTATTCTGTTTAAGAATTCTATGTTTAGAGCAAGTTGTTAAAGTATAATGCCCGCTACATCATTATATCTGTGCATCATTATATTATGCGACATTTGCTGGTACTAAAAATCCTGTGCTAAATGTCATTTCTCGATAGCGGACGCCATTCGTTAGCCAAATTTGGATATCTCCCTATCCACTTCATATGGATCTAAAGTTTTTGGTGGCTCACCACGGAAATCTTTCGACCTCATTTGTCCATCTTATTCCTTTATGGCTTCTGTCTTGATATTCAAGGCCGCCTATGAAGATAAATTCAAGGACATTTTGTCAGGATTCGCTTTATATCAATGCAGTGCAGAAGAAAATGTTTGCTTGAAGCCAATTTCTGCCACGTGAAACTTTCCTTGGATATTAAAAAGTATGAGTTCTAGCAATAGCGTCTATGGTGAATAGATTTTTACTGCCTCACGATTTTCTATAGCAGCCTCTTTGCCCTTGTTTAAAAATGGCATTCTCATCGCAGGGAGCCCTTATCTAGAATAAGAGCTTAAGACATTTTTAAATTTCTGCAGGGCAGGCTATCGGGCGAAATTCAGATGGAATTTGAGCGTCTCGTTGGTTAGGCCACTTACAAGGCTAAATTATTAAAAATAAACATGTTTTGTGAAAATTGGTAGAAAAATTCAAAATGGTGCCTTAGGAAATACTTAAATACACGTACAATGTTGTCTATGTCTTTTGTCCAAAGATCTTGAAATTTCTAAAAGAAATACTTGGTACTGTTACAAAGCTGAACCTTCATTGTCACAAGGAGCATACAGTGTTCTGAACCTGGGTTATTAAAGTTAATCTCTAATTAGTCATTAGGGATCACAATTTTTCCTCATTATGCCCGTGACGCAATGGGTGATTCTGCTTGAGCAGAATCACATAATTTTGCAAATTTAAACAAAATATGAAACACATTTACGGAAAGGATCTGGCAATGCTCGAAACTTAAATTTGTTTTGCAAGTTTAATTGTTGACTAATTTTTATATTTTTAAACGGTTTGAATTTAATGCAACACGAGTTATTTTTGTTTAAGATAATTCAGACTTTTAATTCACACCTCAAAAATTGTAATCAAGAAACAAAGAAATGATGTGTTAAAAAAAATTGGGCAGCCCCGCTGAATTGTTCAAAATTGTAAAGTTTAATTGTCACCACGTGCTTTGTGGTGAATAAATCTGCCTTTTGAATGAATTTGACGACATTTCTTCATTAATTATAGAAATTGTAATTTTGATCTGAATTTAGGATTCCGCAATTTTCTCAATTTTGAAGAGAATTTTATTTGTATAGATATATTTTTTTAACATATTCTAAGGATCATAATTTTACAGAGGTATAGGATTCCGATTAAACATAAACAATTGTTGTGTCCTAAGATAATTCAACTGCCGAATCAAATAAGGGCTTATAAAATTATTTTGGCAGGAGTGACTGATGAGATCAGGGTGTTATAAGTTATTTTAATACAATGTAGAAAATCTTTTGCGATGATTCTTTTGATACAAAATGAGGAGAAAGGGGTACTTTGCAGTTCGCCTTTCAACACGGTCACCCTTGCGAAGTAGCCGCACGTGTTGCAGGTGATAACAGGTGCTTCCGGATACTTTCTTAGAGCTACTATATATCAAAATTCCCTTGGTTTCTGGAGGTCTAGAAAGTTTCCTACAATGCAACAGGTGTCACATAAAAATTCCTTCTGATCCGTTACCATTACCCTACCGACTTGGATATAATGATCCATTTAAATATTAAGATCCCACTATAAGGTGCATGCTTCGTTTCCTAGAACAATCGCTGGAATTTATTTATCGAAATGCATCCATTCTCTTAAGAATTCTAAGTTTAGATCAAGTTGTTGCGGTATAATTCTCGCCACATCATTATATCTGTGGGGCTGTTTTTTTGACCTATTACGCAATAACAATGAATAATGTGCTTCAAGGATTAATGGTGGATTAGTTGGCCAAGTTCTGGATGCCTCCCTATCCACTTCATATTGATCTAACTTTTTGGGGTGCTTGCCACGGAAATTTTTCGACCTTACTTGCCCTTCTCATCTTTCTATGGTTTCTGCCTTAATACTGAAGGTCCTTTTTCCAAATAAATTCAAGAGAATTTTGAGTAAATTCGCTTGTAGTAATGCAGTTCGAATAGAAACGCTGGCTTCTAGCTAATGTATGCGACGTGAAAGTTTCTTTGATGTTCTCAAGCTTGAGTCATGACAGCAGCATGTATGACGAATAGATATTTGCTGCTTCACGATTTTTTACAATATTATTTTTGCCTTACTTTAATGATGTCATTCTTGTCGCAGAAATTCCTTATCTACAATGATAGTTGTAAGACATTTTTAAATGGCTGCAAGACAGGCTATTGTTAAACTTCAGGATGAAATTTTAGCGTTTGGTGTGTTAGGCATTTGCTAGCTCTTGTCTTCTCTAGTTCGAAACACGCAGCATCCGAATTTCTTTCATTTGCTTTCTCAAAACACTTGACCCATAGCTTGTCACGTCTTCCAATTAAGGCGCCTCGGTGACTTGCAGGATATTTTTGCTATACTCTTATGATTTAAGGAACATAGTGTATACATTTTGTGGTTCTATTTCTTTTTCATTTCGAGGTAATAGACCCAATTTGTACCTAACTTTGCTGACATCTATATCCAGCCTGAAGTTCCATGTGGTCTTTCTGGAATTTCGTTATTTGCATAAACTTCATTAACGTCCGCATGTATTTTTAGTAGACCTGGTACTTGATGTTCATTGTCCCAAACATCTATGCCATTAGCTCTTATCAAGCCTTCGTTGTCAATACTTAGTTATAACATATTGATGTATTAATTTATTCTCCTTTATTCTTGTGGCTGGCTCTGTGTACTTCAGTAAGATTTCTTGGCGGTGTTCTCTCCTTAAACTTTTCGCCCTTTACTTTAGTAAAAAATAATTGCGCGTGACATCTCTGTTCATACAGAATGTACATTTTAATCGCTTTCTCAGTTACTCTTTTTATACAAGGATACTTTGAAGCAAGTTTTTACGTTAATTCCTATTTCATTGTAGTATCCCAATTGATACACTACCACGATATTTCTTTTTGAGGTCGTTTCGTTGCAAATAGCTAACCTCATCTGTAGACCTCAGCCGTGGCTTAAAGTGCGGGCCAACAATTACTTGGTAGCGACGAGCATTTCGAAACCGTTAATAAGCTCGCCATGACAATATATAGGTTTTGATGTACTTCTTGGTTCCTTTCTATTTTGTTATTTTTCGGCCTAGCATGGGAAACCCTGTCATTAGCAGTTCTGACACTACCATAACCTTTAAAATTGTGAGCCAAATGCTCAAGAGCTACCTCGACTTATGATTCAAAATATTAATTTAATTTAATTTTTGGGTTTGAAAAAACGCCTGTTACCGTCTTGATCCTATCAAGCGCGGAACACACGAAAAAACTGTTTTTGTTTTGGGTTACTGTCTTTATTTTCTGAAAATTTACTACAAAGTTTTGACGAAAAGCCATCCCGTCAGGAGAAGATATGGTAGCTCTTATCTAAAATTTAAATAATATCTAAAGCGATATATTACAAGAAAAACTAAGTAAAAATTTATTTGCCAAAAAATTGGATACATTAATAACTTTTCGTTTCATGGTGATCTTTGTATAGAAAAAAACGTGTACTGCCTTTGACGATATTATAGCGTTTATACACTAGTCTTCTACCAAAAAATATGTTCGTTTATGCAGAAAAATGTATGGTAGTGAGTTACTCGACTCAAGAATTATTTTGCATGATGTTAGTTTGATGTTTAGAAAGATGCTTTCGCTAAGAAAACGTTGAATTTACAGAAAGATAAAAGTCATAAATGTGCTGAAAAAAATCTTTTATTTCTTCTTACAGAGTGCACTTCACAGTCCGACCTGAATCCTCCTAGTAAACGTAATCCTGGTCCTTCTTCTTCTGCTGCTGACAAACAGCATTCGCCTGACCGGATTTCTCGAAAAGAGGCTCTTTCTCGTACTAGATCCAGATCTCCTACTAGAGTTCCTCCGTCTAATAAAGTCCTTGGATATTCACTTGCACAGCTTGGATATATTCGGCTCATTCCCCGTACAAATGATGGCCTTCAATTCGAATTTCGTAAATATGTTTTTTCTTTAGATACGCCAATTAAATTGCGAGAAAACAATAAGTATTATGCTCCCGAACCAAACAAAGAATATACTGCATTATCAACATCAAATTGTGACATTCATGCAATATTAGACTATAGCGGGTTCCTTCGTGGAATATATCAAAAAGATTATTGGCGTTCGCGAGTCAAACTGAATATGATAAGCGGCGCAATTGTTAAATTAACACCAGATGAAGTTAAGGATTGTCCAGTGGGCTCACTTCACCCAATCTTTCCAAACAACTTTCACAAAGTTGTTGCAAATTACGATTCACTACAGTCCGAACACAATCCCAATTCCGAACGCAATCCTTATTCTTCTTCTGCCAAGCATCATTCACCTGACCAGAGACCTGTACAGGAGCCTTCTAATCAAGCTATATCGCTCTCTCCCCGAGGCAGGCATTCTTCTGATCAAGTACTTGGATATTCAATGGAAAAACTTGGATATGTTCGGCTAATTCCTCGCACAAATCAGAACCAGCAATTTGAATTTCGAAGATACGTATTTCCTACCGATAAGCCCATTCGTATGCGAATGAAAGGTTTAAACTATGAGTTTAATCCAGCGCAAGAATATCTTGTATTATCGACATCTAATGGTGACGCTTTCGCAATAATAGATGAAAGTGACACTCTTCGTGGAATCTATAAAGCAGATAAAGCTCAGTCTCGAATAAAAATAAATATGATAAGTGGTGCCATTGATAAATTAACTCGAGATGAAATCAAGGAATGCCCAGTAGGCAAAAGTCACTCAATCTTCCCAAACAATTTTATTAAAGCTTTTGCAAATAAAGATTCATTACAGTTTAATTGGAGTCCTTATGAAGAAGTTAATTCAAGTGCTCCTTTTTCTTTCAAACAACATTCACCTGACCACGCATCTGCTCAGGAGTCTCCTCTTCGTGCTAGTTCCATGACTTCTCCATACAGGCCTCCTTCTGGACAAGTACTTGGATATACAATGAAACAACTTGGATATGTTCGGCTTATTTCTGAGACAAATTCGAACATGCGATTTGAGTTTCGAAGATACGTTTTTCCTACCGATCAGCCCCTTCAAATGCGAATAAATTTGTTAAACTATAAGTTAAAGCCAGCACAAGAATATCTTGTATTATCGACATCTAATGGTGACGTTTTTGCAATAATTGATGATAGTGACACTCTTCGAGGAATTTATAAGCCATCTAGAGGTAACTCGCGAATAAAAATTAATATGATAAGCGGCGCAGTTGATATATTAACCCCAGATGAACTCAGGATTTGTCCAGTAGGCAAAAATCACCCAATTTCCCCAAACAGTTTCACTAAAGTTTTTGCAAATGAAGATTCACTACAGTATAAATGGAATACTTATGGCGAAGGTAATCCAAGTTCTTCTTCTTCTGCTCGAAAAAATCCCCGGGAGGGAACTTCTTCTCAGGAGGCTCAGCTGTATGCCAGGTACAAGTCTCCTCCGGGTAGGCCTCCGTCTGATCAAGTACTTGGATACAAATTAGATCAACTAGGGTATATTCGGCTTATTCCGCAGGAAAATCAGAACCGGCAATTTGAATTTCGAAGATACATTATTCCTACCAATAAACGAATTCGATTGCGCTTAGAGCATAATATCTATGTGCCTCTGCCAGACCGAGAATACATTGTATTATCAACATCCAATGGTGATGCTTTTGCAATATTGGAGTATACTGGGATTCTTCATGGAATATATTCGACAAGTGGGTCTCACCCAAGAATAAAAATAAACACGATAAGCGGTGCAGTTGAGAAAATGACCGCAGATGAAACGAAGGAATGTCACGTCGGCAAATTTTACCCAGTCTTTCCTCGTTGGTTTAGGGCATATGTTTCACATGAAGATTCTCTGCTGCATGTTTATCATTAATTCTATAGAAAAGAGATAAACAAAAATAGAATGTTCTTTGTAATCAGTAATCAGACGAAAACTAAATTAAAATATATAAATGCTAATGTATTATGGTTCTGAAAGCTTCTTTCCTAGATCTTAGATCTGAATGGAATTAAAAAATTTCAAACAATAAAGAAAAATAAAACCAAAACTTCTGATTAAATTTTTCTCTGAAAAAGTTCTTAATTTTTTTTACTTATAAATATTTCGATTGCTTATCATTTTCTGCACAGAGAAAGCAAGGAGAAATAATAAAACATAGTTGCATGTCATTCGTCATTCGTGAAATAAACGTAAAATTAAGTTTGGATTCGTTTCAGTGAATCCGAAAACATATAATTAACATGGGTTGACCCCCGGGCGACATTTTTTTTATATGGCTGTGCTATCGATTATTTATTGTGAAAGTAAAATTTCGACGACAAAATTACTTTCTATTATAAGAAACGTGCAATAAAAGTTTTAAAATTACACAAGTTCCTAATTATTTCAAGGTATTTCCAGCGATTTTCAAACATATCGTACAATGCAAAGATTTTAAGAGATTTCGAAAATTTTCATTTTTCACGATGTAACCAATATTCTTGCAAAAAATAATTTTTTTAATATTAATTTTTGCATTTGAAAACTTTCGTAGGTTTTTTCGTCAAACTCGATTACTGAAAAATTACTGGATAAATGTTTTAAATACTTAACAGGTATAACAAGAGATGTGTGGCATTTTTAACAGAAGTAAGTGATGATAAAAAATTTGAATTTAAATTGTTTGTTTATGTCTTTTTAATAAGCAAATTCAACTTTAATTTGTTTCCGCCTCTAAATTAAATTTTGTAATCAAAGTATTTTCTGAATGTTGTTCAAATATCGAAACTAAAATAAAATTTTTGGGAACTCACCACGAAAAAAAATCAAAATTTTGTTGCAAATCGCACGTACTGCGTCTCACAGGGAACAAAATTACTTTTATGGTTTAAAGTAGCGCATAACCCAGATTTGAATACAGTTTTTTTTATAAATCAGCAAATATGAAGAAAAGCATGGCAATTTTTCTTTGACTTTCTCGGTAGTCGTCAATAAAATAAAAATGAAATTTCCTGAATTTCAGACAGTAACAATAGTTTAAGATCTTCTATTATTTCATAATAAACAAAAAACTTCATAAACAAATTATTTGTTGTAAGAGTGGTTTTTACGGTTTTAAATAATTTTGTGCTTTTCAAAGTGAGATTGCAAGGATTTTGGTTAAAAAAATATTATGATTAAGAAATTTTTTCTCATTATTATTATTATTGTTATTATTATAAACAAATTTTTAAACAAAACCGTTAATCAGACATTTTCTGACATTTAGCTTGGTTTTTGTATTTAATTTTTTTAATCAGGAGCTTAATGATAATTTAAGAAAAATTGATAATTTTCTATTAAGCTTATGATTTCTTTAGACAAATTTATTATTCGGGGATTTGACGGCATAAAAAATTAGTTTTTTCAATGCTAGTTCTTTTAGTTGAGAACTTCGTGGCAATTTTAGGAACATTTATAACTAGTTAATAAATATTATGATTATTTAAACAAGTTCATATACAAGGCACTTGTCAAAATATAAATTCGTTTTTTTCAATGACTAATTTTTAAATTAAGAACTTCATGATTATTTTAGAAAAATTTATAATTTATTGATCATTTCATAATATTTTAATATAAATTATAACAAGAAAATGCTTTATTGGGGCATCTGTTTTTGCAAAAATTAAATGGGATACTTAATGATAATTGCATTAACTCTCATAATTAGTTGATAAATTATGTGATGTTATAAATAAATTTAATAGGCATATGCATTCTTTGGGCATTATTTAACGGATTTTTTTTATATCAGTCCTTACAGTTTAATTTTATCATTACTTTTATTCTTCTAATAAGGGTACAGCTTTAGGGTAATAATTCAGTTTATTAAATTTGTTTGAAACATCATACAATTTATGAACTAATTATAAGTGTTATTGAAATTCACATTGAGTTTCTTTGTTACATACGCTTAAGAAATCAAAAGAATTATAAAAGATCATGTAACATTTTTAGATTAACATAAAAATCCTAAGTAAAAGAATGACACAAAAATGTGGAAATAATTATAAATAAATAAGTTATGAGAAACAATATTGAGTGTCAATTCTTTATTCATTAACTTCAGCCAATATAATTAATAATTGTATTATGTTAGCTCTAAGAAGGCATCCAGAGGTGACTGTTATCACCGCCAACGCTCGTGGCCAATCATAATTGTTCACCTAAAACATCAGTGATTTTCGTGATTTCAGCAATGTGAAAAGATTTCTTATGATGAAGCGATCATCTTTTAAGGAAATTCAAAAGATTCAAAAACCATTCATCAGATTGAACGAAAAAACGACTCTTTTTAGGGACGTGTTTTTGCAATCACGCTCTTCAAGCACAGTTATTAATTGTATATTTTGTTTAAATTTAAGGTAAAACTATAAAAACCCTAATTCTTCTTTTGTTTATAGTTAACATATTTCCAGAACCTGGCTTTTTGTAAACATTGTGCCTCAGTTCACAACTACTGATTTGGATAGTACAAAATAAAGTACAGGTGTTTCATCATTGTGTTGTTTATTTTTTATTCTCAATTTATTTTTCTCCGTAATTTTTGATTATTCGAGGAATTTTGTTTTTACCTATTCTTTGTTGTTGCATAACATAACACAAAAAACTGAGCTTTCAGTTCAAACTAATTTGTGCTTCTAAAGCAGCTGCAACAAAATGGAACCCCTTGTTCCGAATGTCTCGCGCGATCATTAAGTTCAAATTTAACTGCAAATTTAAGTGCAAAGAGTGAATGCACCGGGAATACAAAAGCATAATGCATCGTCCATAGATCCAATCGCATTTTGACGTTGCAAAATATATGCTGGCATATTGGAGCAACTAGTTATTGAGCTTGTACTTATAACTACCAAACTTTCATCGAGACACTTATAATGAACACTGGCTGAACAGTGTCTAAACACCTGCAATCCATGGGCGCAAAGCCCAAAACCCTTCGGCTCAATATCAAGGGAACATCCCAAGGTCAAATCAGTTTTTTTTTAACACCAACCAAATTAAAGAAACCCACAAATCCTGAACGCTTAAACCCGAAACCCACTAATCCTGCATCCACAAACGCCAAACCCAAAATTCCCAAACAAACTATCCCCAAACTCCAAACCTTGATAACTAATACGTATAGGAGACGTCCGTAATCCCCCGTAATTTTCTTTTATTTGTGATCCTGTGTAAGTAACCTTGGAACACGAATTCATTCGATAATATTTGAATTATTGGTCTCCATTGCGTTTCTAATTCCCTCATTTTACTGCCCTGATATTCAAGGCCTCATCATTTAATGAGCCCGAAGAAATACTTGAGAACATTGATGACATAGGTGTTGATTGTATTGATTTTGTTGTAAAGCTGAAGAAACACTCGAAAATCAATTTAAGCCTTGTGGTGAAAGCAGTCGTTAGGGTTTTCTTAACTATCACATGCTGAATACTCTTACATTCAAGATCACAGTGATATGTGTCTGACTTATCCTCAATCATTGTCTGGATATTATTTACGAACTCGAAATATGGCTCTGCGGTCCCTAATTAGCCTCTGGTTAAATGCACCTTTCTTCATTTATCTAGTCTGAGCTGTATGCGTCAGCTACTTGTACCAGAATCTGTGCTCCTTTTTCGCATCTTGGGCTCCATTTTAGGGTTGTTGCATGCTCTTGCCTTCTTTAGTAGGAATCGCGCATCACCTTAATTGCATCTATTTGTTTTTATCTAACCACTCGAGCAATAGTTAGTTGTTTCTTCCAATTGAGGTACTTCGATTTCATGCTGATTATTTTGCTTTACACTCAGCTTACGATAGAGCCTCCTTTCATCGAATTAAAAGTTTCGATTTTGTTTCCTTTGTGCGAGACCGTTCTTGTACCGACGCTATCTAGCAGTAAGGACATCAAGTCTCTGCCTTTGGGATTCTATAATATCATTTAATATTGGTGGAGTCAATGTCTTGTTATACTGAAGGTAGATGATTTTAGTGAAATGGTTTATCAGCTTTCTGGTTTCTATTTCCTTTTTTATATTAAATGGCCAGTTGTTTGATTATTAAGAGCAGCTCACCATCAACATTTTCCTGTAAGCCGTTATAAATTATGTCCCTAACCTCAGTGACATAGACCTTGTCAGTTGCATTTTCTACTGCATCGTGTTCTGCATCGCAGTTGTCATGCCTTATCGTTTTTTCGCTTCAAGTAGAAAACTTAAAAAAATACGTGTCCCCTAAGGGTTTACATTTTTCTTGCACCTTTTTCCCTATTCCCTTATACACACCCCCACACACTTACTTGGTGGTGGGAGGGGGACCTACAGTTTAAGGTGGGTTCCGAACCACCAAGAGCAAGAGCCTTAAGTATTTAGAGAAAACCTTGTTCTCTAGAGGTACCGGTCCCACGACTCTTCGGAGATGAACAATTCCCTTGATAGGCTAGTGTTCACCGCATGGGCCGCCGAGGCTCTTCCAGATTAAAAGGCGGGAATCGAACCCGCGAGCCGACGGAGTGGGTCGAAAACCTACACTTTAGCCCCCACGACTATTGTGCCACTTCGGGGGTCTACATACTCCAGCGAAATACTTTCACCAGCTGAAATATATATCCAAAGGAAAAATTTTTTTTATTCAAAAAATGGCGTAATTCCAAAATTAAATCAAAATGACAATTTCAACAATTAATAACACAATTTTGTCAAATTAAAATTAAAAATTCATTAAAAACAATTGAAATTCATAATTTTAAAACAAATCTAGAGGGCCGCCTAATTTTTAAAAATCATTTCTTTGTTTTCCTAAGATCTTTCAATATTGATAAAAAATAAATTGTACTGTTACAAAGTGTATGTTTGGATGTGTATCTCGAAATTTTCACTAAAATAAAAATTTCGCCTCATTAATATTATTAAAAAGTTACATAATTTTCACAAATTTTGACAAAATATAAAATGCATTTTTAGAAAAGATATAGTGTTTCTCAAAACGGCTTGCTGGAAAAGTCAGTAAAATACTTAGTAAACAAATACTTTCCGAAATTGTATTTCATATTTTGTTTAAATTTGCAAACTTATGTAACTTTTTAAAAATAGTAATGAGGCATCATCTTGAATTTTTCAGCGAATTTTCTTTAATATGTTTCTTCTTAATAATGTAGCCTTATAATGGAAGCCTGCAAATTTGTCATTGAAAAACAAAGAAATCTTTAGTTTGAACAAAAATGTAGGCGACGATCTTAAATTTTTTCAACATTTTTAATTTCAATTGTCATATTGTCATATATAATTTTGTATCAAGAATACTTAAGTGCTTCAAAAGAGTTAACATACTTCTAGATTCAAGCAGACGTTATCTCACTCACAGGTGAGATAACGACATTAAATTCGTCAAGGTTGTGCTTTTAAGATGCTTTTATCGCTTTACAGTCTTATTTTATCATCATTATAGTTATAACATTCTCATCTAAAGATGATAAAAAAGTTGGTCGGAACTGTATTCACAAACAAAGTTCTTGCAAAGTACCCCGATTAAAAATAAACAAAATAATAGTTCATTATATAACAAGACACTGAAGTAATAACCCACGGGAAAAAACTACGTTCGCCCCGTATTGCATGTAGTATTTTATTCCACTCTCAACCGTGGTCATCTTTTGAGGCTGAAAAGCGGGCCCGACGCATTTTTCTATAGCTTTGTTCACGCCTCGAATTTTACTCGACTAATTCTTACTTTCCCCCTGCGAATTTCACTTTCGCCCCGCAAATTTTACTTTCGCACCGCTAATTTTATTTTCTACCAAAAGCTTCTCTTTCGCTCTGTTAATTTTACTTTCGCACCACTAATTTTACTTTCGCCCTTTTAATTCTATTTTCGCTACGTAAATTTTACCATCGCACCGCTAATTTTAATTACGCATCGCCAATTTTATTTTCGACCGCAAGTTTTACTTTCGCACCGCTAATTTGACTTTCACCATGCAAATTTTACTTTCGCCCCGCAAAGCGGGCAGGAGCGATACTTAGGAGTCGAAGATGTAAGTTGTGAGTTCATGACTACACAGAAAAACAGCGATAACATTTTTGTTGCAGCTTATTTGTTATGTACTCGAAATGAGAATACAATTAAAATTTCCACTGTGACACTTTAGACAATTTTCAATTGCTTAAACAAATGTAAATTATTTGAGCAATTATTTATTTACATAATATGTAAAAAATTATCGTATCTTCAATGCTACTTTTTGCTGAGTAATCATATAATTTTGATATATTTCTTCTAATTAATAACAAATTTTAATTCCCTTAACAATTTTTATTTGCTCATGCAATTATTTCTCGATAAGGAAGAAAATGAAATAAAATAGAACACATACAATTATTTTTCTGACAGTGTAGTGTATAATAAGAATATATGTACCATTTTTCAATTGTTTAAATAAACATAATTTATTTTAAACGATTATTTTCACAACAATATAAATAACAATAATTAATTGTATAAACAATAAAATCAAGCTTGAGCATATATAGATTGTTTGAACAAATAGAAATTTGTTGAAAATTAAAATAGATATATCAAAATTATGCAATTATTCAACAGAGCAAAGCATTGGATGCTAATTTAAAAGTAAAGTTGATATCTCTAGCTCAATTTAAAGAAATTTTGAAAGAAGGCAATGAATTATTGTTCAAATAATTTACAGTTGCTTAAACAATTGAAAATTGTTTTAAAAGTCCGTAGACACTTCTCTTCAATCGCAAAAAGTTTAAAAAAATGGTTTGAAAAAGTTAAAAAAAGATTATTTCCTGCCAATAAAAATGCATAAAAACCAATTATTTGAATTTTCATACCAAAAAGACAATTAAAAAAAAAGTCAAATTATCTTCCTAAGCAGGTAAATGTTCAACGAAAACGTACTTTTCAATCAATAACAAAAAATTTGTAATGAAACAGCTAAACTGAACAAAAATTAATTTTACACCAAGCAGTTGAAACTTTCCAGAAAATAGATAACACAGGCCCACAAAAAAAAAAGTGTCTGTGCAATTGACCAGACCTATATATTCTTATGTATTTTTCGACGCTGAATCCGAATTTGCAATAAAAAAGTAGGCTCCAGCTACTTTTTTATGGGGTTTTGATCGAAAAACCTCATTTTTTACGGTTTCTTCATGGTTTTTTTAAAATAAATAAAAATAAAGAAAAATTTTATTTTTTTGACTTCAGAATCGAATTCTACGGGAAAAAATACATCGAAAACCATGTTTTGATTTTTTTTTACAAAAATTTCAACCAACCATACGGCGATGAAGAGGCAGAAAATCGCGAAAAGTGAAAATTTGCTTCAAATTTGATTAAAATGACATTAAAATCAAGTTTTACGATTTTAAACCGATTTATAAACATTGAAAATACTTTATTGGGGGTTTTTGAGGTCGCTGATCACGAATTTTAAGTCATTTTTTTCAAAAAACAACTCCTAGTCGACGTAAGTGGACAATAAACGTGATAAATTTATATTTTTTTCAAAAAATCGATGTTTTGGATACTGTTCTGGAGGTTTTCCACTACATGAATCACAAAACTAGAACTTTTTTCGACCCTTGATCATAAAGTAAGACTTAGAACCTATGTATAGCGATATTCATGAACTCCATTATAATATTTTTAGCTTCTTTTAAGAAGTGCCTTAGAGTTTTAATGGGTTAATCAATTGAGTTTGTAGAATTTTCGCTAATACTTCGCAACTACGATAGTGAGATGTTGGATACTAGATATTGGCGATATCTATTTTTATTTTTGTCTTCCAAAACAATATTTTAAATAAAGTTTTAAAGTGTTTTACGCTTACGCACACGTTTCTCGACAAATGACCGGCGTAAAGGATTTCTGAAACGCTTTTGACCTCTCTCTGAAGATGTTTCTCTCTTCATCATCCAGCAGTAATCTGCCAACATATTTATACCCCATCGTCCTTGAAATCTGCGTTCAAATTCCTTCAAGTCTTGGGGAAACCTTTCTCCTTGCTCTTCACTGAAGTCCCCGTTGTTCTCAGGAAATTAATCAATATGTGAATCAAGGAAATGAAGCTTCAAGTTCATTAGGCCGCCCCGTTTTTCAAAGTTGCGTACCATTTTTTTTACAATAGTTTTGTAATTTACGTCTTTAGTGTTACCCAAAAATTTTTTTGATACATCTTTAAAACTAGACCATGCTGCTTTCTCATCATCTTTCATAGTTCTTTCAAAGTTTTCATCTCTAAATAGAGTAGGAATTTCAAGTCCATCAAAAATACCTGCGCTTAGTTTTCCATCTGTTTTGTGGTGAAATAATTGGCTCAAATATTCGTAGAATTCCCCATCTTGGTCTAATGCCTTGACAAATTGTTTCATTAAACCAAGCTTTATGTGAAGAGGTGGTATCAAAATTTTGGACGAATTCACAAGTGGCTCTTTAACAATACTTTGTTTTCCAGGTTCAAATGACTCTCTTAGTGGCCAAATTTTCTTTTTATAGTGGTTTTCCCTATCTCTACTATCAAACATAAACAAATAACAAGGATATTTTGTAAATCCAGATTGTTGTCCTAGTATCATAAATAAAATTTTTAAGTCTCCACATATTTGCCATTTATGTTCCTCGTATTTTATTTTTGACAAAACCAATTCAATGTTTGAATACTCTTCTTTAAGCACAGTTGAATGCGCTAATGGTATAGGAGCGTACTTATTTGTGTTATGAAGAAGGAATGCTTTAAGGCTCCGCTTCGACGAATCAATGAACAGGCGCCAATTCTCAGGTTTGTATATACCTGGTTTTAGTTCGTCAATAAGTCCTTTTACGTCAATGCAGTAAACTAGCCATGAATCTTCTTTAAAATAGTTTTGAAAGTTTTTCTCGCGGTCACGATATTCACTTACTTTAGTTCCCTTTGTCAGCATATGTCGCTTTTTACAGTCTGAAGCCATCAATTCACATTGCTCTTTAGATAGGCCAGCCTTTCTAAATAAATCATTCAGACTCTTTTGATCATATTTTTTCACAGATTTCTCCACACCTTTTAGGTACATATTCTTCATCATCATCTGAAGCGAGATTTTCTTCACTTTCGTCGGATTCTCTTAGATTTTCGGATGATGTGTTATCGCTTGGTTTAGTTTCTTTCACATTAATCTGATTCGTCGAATGATCGTCCACATGCAGAGAATCTAAACGTGTTGTAAAACTATCAGGACTAGAATAATGTACTTCTTTTTTCTTAATATAAGCTATACCCCCTACTTTTGTTGTACAAAAGTAGCAATCGTTTTCATTTTCTGGTTCTTTCCATTTTGCTGGCGCAATGAATTTCAGGGACGTCTTGTCCTGATTTTTAGTAACTCGACTTATCATTATATGACACGAGTTACATACAAAGTGTGGAACCCAACTTTTGTCTTGCTGTGAAATCTCAATGTCAAAACATACTTTATACAAGTCATTTATTGTTTCTGTTATTTTTCTTTTGTTTTTCGACCCAACAAATTTTGCACATACATAACAAAAGTTATCAAGATTACCAGTGCATTCATGATTGCATCTGTTACCAGAAGTGCCAGTGGAGTTAAATGAAGATGAGGAATTATGATGTGCCATAAATTATATCTAAAACCCAGACGCTAAGAATCCTGTCCCGATCGCAGGTGAGTCAGCCGTCCTAGGGGTGATAACTCTCATACCTCTCCAGGTCTAAGTATGAGAGCTTTCTGACTTTGACGAGAACAATGTTAACTCGTCATCAGACACACTACGGCATCATTCTCACATCTTAGCCCTCCCCTGCAAGACAGCGCGCCTTCGCTGGTTTCGTTACTAAAAATATTATAATGGAGTTCATGAATATCGCTATACATAGGTTCTAAGTCTTACTTTATGATCAAGGGTCGAAAAAAGTTCTAGTTTTGTGATTCATGTAGTGGAAAACCTCCAGAACAGTATCCAAAACATCGATTTTTTGAAAAAAATATCAATTTATCACGTTTATTGTCCACTTACGCCGACTAGGAGTTCTTTTTTGAAAAAAATGTCTTAAAATTCGTGATCAGCGACCTCAAAAACCCCCAGTAAAGTATTTTCAATGTTTATAAATCGGTTTAAAATCGTAAAACTAGATTTTAATGTCATTTTAATCAAATTTTAAGCAAATTTTTACTTTTCGCGATTTTCTGCCTTTTCATCGCCGTATGTTGGTTTGAAATTTTTGTAAAAAAAAAAAAATCAAAACATGGTTTTCGAAGTATTTTTTCCCGTAGAATTCGATTCTGAAGTCCAAAAAATAAAATTTTTCTTTATTTTTTTTTTATATAAAAAAACCATGAAAAAACCGTAAAAAATGAGGTTTTTCGATCAAAAACCCATAAGAAAGTAGCTGACCCTACTTTTTTATTGCAAATTCGGAGACAGCGTCCAAAAATACATAAGAATATATAGGTCTGGTCAATTGAACAGACACTTTTGTTTTTTTTTGTGGGCCTGTGTAATAAAAAGAAACTGATTGCATTTTTAACTTGGCGGGCACGTTATCGTCGCGCGCTGCGCGCGAGGCTCGCGAGTTTGGGCGCGCTTGGAGATAGACATTTGTAAACAGGTTTTGTTAAATTTTTTTTTTCGTAACTTTCGTTATTCTTCGAATTTTTTTTCCTTGTTATTTTCCACGAATGAAATAAAAATCACGCGGCCTATCCGGAAGTCATTCTTAATGAAATTGTATAAATATTTTTTGAATTTACCCTTTTTTCATACTACATAGTTCAACCATAAAATAGAATTTTTTATTTTATATTATTTATTGTGCAATCAAATTTGGAATCTTCGATTTTCTGAAAAAATCCAAAAATTTTTTATGGCCGTCTTGAAAGGCTTTTAAAAATCAATATTTTTCTTTTCTTGACTTTTTTTATATCGTGCGTTGTTTGGCTTAAATTTCGGAATTTCGGTTGAATTAAGCAATGTTGATAATGCTACGACTTTCAGAATTTTTTTTTATCAAAAAATTCATTAGGATCAGTTGTTTTTTCATTTTAATACTATAAACATGCGTATACAAACTTTTCAAATTCAGAAAAAAGTGGTCTTAAACATTTTCAAAATGGGCTCACTTTTTGAATTTTTATCAAAAATGGCTGGTAAACGAACTCGTCCCTTATTTAGGAACTAAAAAAAGTGTGCTAAAGATGAATTTTATCCGTACATTTTTCGAGAGCTATCGTTTTTACGGACCGACGGCCGGGCGGACAAATAGACAGACAGACGCCATCGTAAAAACTTGATATTCGGATTCAGGGGGTCTCGAAACGTAGTAATCAGATAAAAAACTGTGGTACCAAATTTTGGACACTTCTTATATTTTCTCAATCATACATGATGAGAATGTAAGGAGATTAAAATTACATTAAATTTTAATTTCTGGGCATCACTTCATAAGGCGCCATTTTATATTCTTCAACATTTTGACTTCAATGCATGCAACATAGTCTGAAGATCATTATTTTCCAGAGCTACAGGATTCCGATTGAAGATAAAAAATCAACGGCATTTGTAATGTTACGGATCTTTTCCCTACTCTTATTGCATGTAAAACTATCAGTGCTTTGGGTCACATGTTAATATCAACCGACTTCAATCAAATTTAGTGGAGTTCTTTTTTTATCATTCCAAAAAAATAAGGGGGGTGGGATTTAAGAAATTTAAAAAAACCACCAAGAGAAAATAGGGAACACCATAGTTTGCTGTGCCTTATTCGTAAATTTATATGGTTTAGAGGTCTCCTGTTTTTGTCCTATGATAATTGAAATGCCGAATCAAATATGGGCTGATAAAATTAGCTTGGCAGGAGTGGTTAGGCGCATCATTTTATTTTTATTCTATTTTTATCAGTTTTATATTGTTCATTTATATTTCAAACTTATTTTTCTTTGTAGTTTAAGATGATTTGAAGAATTTCCCTTTTACCTATTTTTCCTGTTACATACGTAGTTCAAAAAAATGGGTCAGTTACATTTTTAGATCTTTTTAAAAAACATGATACTTTTTAAATATTCTACCTTATATTGCCTAGTTTAGCTAAGAAATTGACTTTTTTAAATAATATTTTTCACTATTTAATAAAAAACTACGTTTATTAGCAAAACAAATTTCAATTAAATTTCTAGATCTTTCTGGGATGATACGATAAATTTAATTTTAAATTACATAGATTAATAAGCTAGAACCGGTGTCCAAGAATGGCTAACTAACGAAATCATGCTCTCGCTTTATGCCTTATAAATTGTATCAAAGGAAAATTCAATCGTCCAATTAGTTCAAACGTTGTGTGGAAAGAGAAAGACGAGAGACAGAAATCGAAGAAAAATAATTACTTCTCAACCTATGAGTCCAAAAACGTCCAATTTTGAGAAAATTGGCGATATTTAATTTTCAGAATGAAGCAATATCTTCCATTTGTGAAAGAATGTTACAATTATAATGGTCAGAATAAAAAAATGACATCCATATCTGCGAAGGACAATCTTGAAAATAATTACGTCGTTCTCTCACATGTATGTGAGATAACGACTACTTGTGTATATATTTGTACTCTGATAATAGAATAGAATATTTCTCAGATACACATATTAACCATATTATTCATTGAAGCATTAATCAGTCTTTCCTCTACTGTTCAAAAATGTGGCAGATCTATAGTTTTCTTTTCACTTTGGCGGTCGTCGCTTATTCTATTGGTGAATATATATTAGTTTAATACATCAATAATTTTTGTTATATTTTATGTCACACATAAATGAATACGGCTATTTCTCAGATTTGATGAGAAAACCTAAACTCCTTCTTTTAAGATTAGAGCCATATAATAGCCATTTTTATATTTATGACACCACAGATATACGTGGCAATTACATACCTACGCAAGTGAAAAGTAGCACTCTAGGTCTCTTCCTACAACTCACCCTAAAAACATACATTTATAAATAATGACCCTCTTCACCCTGTTGTGCAACAAGATCATTTTCGACATAAAGATGCATTTTTAACCATGAAGTAAAAACTTAACAAATTAATTTTTAATTTTCGACCCAAAATTCAGGGTAGCATAGAAGAGGATGATTGCATACGTATATATACGTATCATTTTTTAACAATCAGTATCAAATTTTTCACACATATCCTTAGGGTTCCTCCGCACGTCGTAAAAGTATTGGTGGCGTACAATCAAAATTGAGGGCAATGAAGAAACCGCGGCGTATGTAAGCATCAGATAACCTTATACATGTTTATAAAAAAGTCTCAAATGGTGTGCGTGGGTTGCAAAATGGGGAATCGAATCGGATAAATTGGTTTTCTCATCATAGCTCATCACCCTTGCACAGTGGCCTCTACGGTTTCTGCCTGGATACTCAATGTCTTCTGTCAGAATAAATTCATGGGCATTTTGATTAAATTCGCTTTATAGTAAAGCAGCTCGAATGGAAACGCTGGTTTCTAGCTAATGTATTACACGTGAAAGTTTCTTTGATGTTCTCAAGCTTGGGTCATGACAACAGCATGTATGGCGAATAGATATTTGCAGCGTCAGGATTGTTTACAATATTCTTTTTGCTTTAATTGAATAATGTCATTATTGTCGCGGAAATTTGCACCTAATTTTTCTCACATCCATATCTAACCTGACGTTCTATGACGGATCTCGATCCCTTCCTGTGACAAAGTCAGCATTTGTATGCTCAGTTCTGCGATTCAACATTCTAGCGGTTGCTACAGATCCCTTTCCAGGTACTGTAGTTTTTCTAGGATTTGGCTGTTTGCATAAACTTTATTATTGTCCGGATGTATTTCCATTAGACTTGGTACTTGATGTAATTATCCCAAGCATGTATGCCATTAGCTCCCATCAGATCTTCGTTGTCAATGCTTAGTTATTCCTTATTTATGTATTAATGTATTCTCATTCATTCTTGTGGCTAGCTCTGTATACTTCAGTAAGAATACCTGATAGTGTTCTCTCCTTAAACTTTTCGCCCTTTCCTCTGCTAAAAATAATGGGGCGTGACATCGCTGTTCATATAAAGTGTGCATTTTAATCGCCTTCTTGGTTGCAAAAACTCTGCTTCTGCCTCTGCTTGTATTAGGCTATCTACCTCTGGAGAATGGGTTGGTATTGGATTATCAACAGGTCGAGAAAGAGCATCAATTGCCACTGTTCGATCGTGTTATGCAGTTTCTTCTGACTTATGTTAATTGCTGTCCTTTATCACCCCAAATCGACCTGCTGTTTAATCAACATTGCCATGTCTTCTGAGATATGCAGATTATCCACGTTTTTTTTTAGCTTAGCAATAATATCTGCAGGTAATACTCTTTTTATATGAGGATACTTGAAGCAAGTTTTTGCGTTAATTCCTATTTCATTGCGGTATCTCAATTGATACTCTACCACGATATTTCTTTTTGAAGTTGTTTGGTTGCAAATAGCTAACCTTATCTGTAGACCACAGCCGTTGCTCAAAGTGCGGGCCGACAATTACCTGGTAGCGACAAGAGTTTTGAAACCTTCAATAAGCTCCCATGATAATATATAGGTAGTTATGTACTTATTAGTTCCTTTTTTTATTTTGTTCTATGCTGGCCCAGCATGAGAAACCCTGTCATTAGCAGTTCTAACACTAACATAACTTTTAAAGTTATGAGCTTTCTGTAAGAAAACGTCGAATTTGCACAAAGATATAAGACATAACTAAGCTCAAACAAATCTTTTATTTCTTCTGACAGAGTGCAGTTCACAGTCCGACAGGAGTCCTCATAGTGAACGTAATCCTGGTCCTTCTTCTTCTGCTGCTGGCAGACAGCATTCGCCTGACCGGATTTCTCGAGAAGCGGCTCTTTCTCGTGCCAGATCCATATCTCCTGCTAGAGTGCCTCCGTCTGATAAAATACTTGGATATTCACTTGCACATCTTGGATATATTCGACTCATTCCCCGCAAAAATGAGGGCCTTCAATTCGAATTTCGTAGATATGTTTTTCCTGTCGAGACACCAATTAGATTGCGAGAAGCCCGTAAGTACTATGCTCCCGTCCCAAACAAAGAATATATTGCATTATCAACATCCAGTCGTGACATTTATGCAATATTAGAGTATACCGGGTTTCTTCGTGGAATATATCAAAAGGATTATTTTCGTTCGCGAGTCAAACTGAATATGATAAGCGGCGCAACTGTTAAGTTAACACCAGATGAAGTTAAGGATTGTCCAGTGGGCTCACTTCACCCAATCTTTCCGAACAACTTTTACAAAGCTGTTGCAAATTACGATTCACTACAGTCCGAAAACAATCCCAATTCCGAACGCAATCCTGATTCTTCTTCTTCTGCCAGACATCATTCACCAGACCAGGCATTTGCAAAGGAGCCTTCTCATCGAGATATATCGCTTTCTCCCCAAGGCAGGCATCCTTCTAATCACGTACTTGGATATTCAATGGAAAAACTTGGATATATTCGGCTTATTCCTCGAAAAAATCAAAACCAGCGATTTGAATTTCGAAGATACGTTTTCCCTACCGATAAGCCCATTCGAATGCGAATAAATTGGTTAAACTATGAGTTTAATCCAGGGCAAGAATATCTTGCATTGTCGGCATCTAATGGTGACGCTTTTGCAATAATAGATGAAAGTGACATTCTTCGTGGAATATATAAAGCAGATAAAGCTCAGTCTCGAATAAAAATAAATATGCTAAGCGGTGCCATTGATAAATTAACCCGAGATGAAATCAAGGATTGTCCAGTAGGAAAAAGTCACCCAATCTTCCCAAACAGTTTTATTAAAGCTTTTGCAAATGAAGATTCACTACAGTATAAATGGAACCCTAGTGGCGAAGGTAATCCAAGTTCTTCTTTTTCTTTCAGACAACATTCACCTGAACACACACCTGCCCAGGAGTCCCTTCTTCCTGCTAGGTCCATGTCTCCTCAAGGCAGGCCTCCTTCTGGGCAAGTACTTGGATATACAATGGAACAACTTGGATATGTTCGGCTTATTTCAGTCAGAAATCCGAACAAGCGATTTGAGTTTCGAAGATACGTTTTTCCTACCGATAAGAACCTCCGTATGCGAATAAATTTGTTAAACTATAAGTTAAAGCCAGGCCAAGAATATCTTGTATTATCGACATACAATGGAGAAGTTTATGCAGTAATTGATGATAGTGACACTCTCCGTGGAATTTATAGGTCATCGAAAGAAAATTCTCGAATAAAAATAAATATTATAAGCGGCGCAATTAATATATTAACTCCAGATGAAATCAGAGATTGTCCAGTAGGCAAAAATCACCCAATTTACCCAAACAGTTTTACTAAAGCTGTTGCAAATGACGATTCACTACAGTATAAATGGAATCCTAATGGCGAAAGTAATTCTCAGGAGCCGCTTCAAGAGGCCAGGTCCAAGTCCCCTCCGGGGAGGCCTCCTTCTGATCAAGTTCTTGGATATACAATAGATCAACTTGGATATATTCGGCTTATTCCTCAGGAAAATCAGAACCGGCAATTTGAATTTCGAAGATACATTATTCCAACCAATAAGCAAATTCGATTGCGATTAGAGCACAATAACTATGTGTCTGTGCCAGAACGAGAATACATTGTATTATCAACATCCAATGGTGATGCTTTTGCAATACTGGAGTATACTGGAATTCTTCATGGAATATATTCGACAAGTAGGTCTCACCAGAGATTAAAAATAAACACGGTAAGCGGTGAAGTTGAGAAAATGACCGCAGATGAAATGCAGGAATGCCATGTCGGCAGATTTTACCCAGTCTTTCCTCGTTGGTTTAGGGCATATGTTTCACATGAGGATTCTCTGTTGCATGTTTATCATTAATTGCTTAGAAAAAAGATAAACAAGAGTGGGATGTTCTTTGTAATCCGTTATCGGACGAAAATTAAATTAAAATATATTATGGTTATCAAGTTTTCTTTTCTAGGTCCTAGATTTAAATGCAATTGAGAGAAAAAAAATTATTATCCCACAAGCACAAAAAAAAAGTTCTTCTGGATTGGGGACTTCAACCAAACGTAAGGCGAATGGTTTCAGCAAGACAGCAAGATAATGGTGACTCGTTGCCGAAGAAAAATAACAAAAATACGATGGTGGATTCCTGTTAGATGATTAAGAAAAAGAGAAATATAAGGGCAAGCGCAAACAGAACCTATTTCACATATAATTTGATAAAAAAGAACTCGTTATAATTAAAAAAGGGAGTAGCTTGAATGTATCCAAGTTCCATTCGTCATTAGCGAAATAAACGTAAAATTGAGTTTAGTTGCGGTTTCAGTGAATCCAAAAGCATATAAATAACATGGTTTGACCCCAGGCCGACGTTTTTTTTCGGTACGGCTGTGTTTTCGATTATTGGTTGTAAATGTAAAATTTCGAACATAAAAATACTTTCTATTATAAGTAATTTGTAATAAAAGTTTATGAGCGACAGAAGTTCCTAATTATTTCAAGGTATTTCCAGTAATTTTCAAAGATATCGTACCATGCAAAGATTTTCAGAGATTTCAAAAATTTTCATTTAATTCTAGAGAAAAGCTGATAGAACCTGACAGAAAAAGTACTTTTCATTCAGTATTTTAAAAATAATTCGGTCATGGAAAATATCTTGTTGAACTAGTCACCGAATTTTTCATGATGTGACCAATATTTTTACAAAAAATAATTTTTTTTCTTTTAATTTTTGAATTTGAAAACTTCAGTACCTTTTTTCATGAAACTCAATTACTCAGAAGTGACTGAATCAATCTTTTAAATAATTGACAGGCATGATAAGCGATGCGTGACATTTTCAACGAAAGAATGATAATAAAAACATCGCACGTATTGCGTCCTATAATGAAACAAAATTACATTTTTGGTTTGAAGTAACGTATAACGCAAAAGTATGGGCTGATTTGAAACAAGTTTTTTTTGTAAATAAGCAAATATGAAGAAAAGCATGGCAATTTTTTCTATTTGACGATAATTTTTTTTAAATTATTGGGGCATCTGCTGATGGAAGATTTTAATTGGATACTTAATGATAATTTCATTAAAACTCAGGATTTGATAATTTGAAACATCATAGAATTTATCAACTAATTATAAATGTCAATGAAATTTACATTAAGTTCCCAATTTAAAAAGTCGATCTAAAAAACGAATTTCTCGGTCAAAAGATGCTCGAACAGTACATTTGTTTGTTACATATCTTTTAAAAAATCATAATAATAAAAAATCATGTAACTTTTTAAAATTGACATAAAATTCCTAAGAAAAAAAATGACGCACTGTTATTAATTGTATATTTTGTTCAAATTCAAGGTAAAGTAATACAATCTTTCATTCCTCTCTTGTTTACAGTTAACATATTTCCAGAACCTGGGTTTTTTGTAAACATTGTGCCTCAGTTCGCATCTGCTGATTCAGATAGTATAAAATAAAGCACACATCTTTCATCATTGTGTTGTTTATTGTTTATTCCCAATTTATTTTTCTTTGTATTTTTAGATTATTCAAATAATTTTGTTTCTACCTATTCTTTGTGGCTGGATACATAACACAAAAAACTGAGGTTTGAATGAAAACTAATTTGTGGTGCCAAAGGAGCTGCAACAAGATGGAACCCCTTGTTCCCAATGTCTCGAGCGATCATCCTTGTGTTTGACTCTAATCCAAAACATTGGTCCTTCGATTACGGATATCTATACAAAAACCCGGAATAAAACATTAGAAAACGATCGTATTAAGTATTGTAAAAGCCTTAGGCGCACACCTGCAATCAAGTGACATCTATTCGTATGCAACAAAGGACCTCGCAATTTTTAAGGAAAAGTGGTTTTGGTTAATTTTGGCTAAATTTGCTATATGTTTTGTATATCAGCATCCTGAACAAATGTCTCTATAAGCGTAAATCCCAAAACCTTACGGGTTCCGAGATTAGGCCCGCTGAAGTATTACCACAGGGTGCTAGCTCTGCTTGATCGGCTATTGACTATAATTGAAAAAGTGGTTTCGGTTTATTCGGCCGAATTGTTTAAATGTATGTATGTATTTATTTGAGACCTTGACATCAACTTTAAGGTCAAAGGAACATCTCAAGGTCAAATAAGGTTTCTTAACGACTACCCCTTTTTACGCCCATACAAAAGAAAATACAGTAGAATTCCACATCCGTATATGAGCTTAACCATAATCTTGAGATCAAATGTTAAGGTTAGTTTAAGGTCAAAAGCTTATTTGGACTGTAATATGTTATTGCTAACTACTGTGTTAATTATTTATTGACTATTTTCTATAAACGTTTTTCCTTCAATTAAGTTTGAGCTGGTGATGTGAGCTTTTTGAATTTTTTCGTATATAATTACAAGTCGGACATGTCTGCACCCATCAAATTCTTATTTAAAACAACGAAGCTCATATAACAAACTCAAAAATCCCAAACCTACCTCCTTGTCGGTCATACCTGGGTTCGACAAAGAGCGAGTACATTAGTTGTGGGTTTAGGGTTTGCAGGTTTTTGGTTTAAGGCTTGTGGGTTTAAAGGTTTGGGGTTTGCGGGTTTGGGGCTTAGGGCTTGTAGGTTAGGGGTTTGAAGGTTAGAGGTTGGGGGATTGTATGTTTGGGGTTTGTGGGTGTATGATTAGAGAGTTTGGGGTTATAGTGTTTAGAATTTGTGGGTTTGGTGTTTATGGATTCGGAGTTTGCAGGTTTAAGGTTTGTGTGTTTGTGTTTTATAGGTCTGGGGTTTTTAAGTACGGGGTATAAGCTTTGTTGTGCTGAAGGTAAAGGCTCAACGGATTAGAATTTAGCACTCCAAAATACGTATAGGAGACGTCCGTTTATCCGGCGATTTTTTTTTAAATTTGTGTTATTTGTTTATTTGTCAAACACGACTTTTATTATTATCGACATACGGGAGAGTGAAGTAGCCACGATTGATTAATTTTTTCATTAGGTCCTCTGCCAAAGATGACTTTTATCATTGTCAACAAACTGAAGAGTGAACGTAGCTGCGAACGTATATTACCGATTATATGTACTTCATCAATACTTTATAAATTTATATTTCGTACAATGAAATTTACAGGGAAATGGTTTATTCTACCATTTATCCCATAATTTTGGACATGGGGTAACATGTCTTATGTCATGTCTGCAATGATTTTTTTTCTCATCGTATCATGCGTCTCATGAGGAACTTCAAAAATCAAAAAGTGGATATCGCTAGAAGGTACCATGAGGAGCTTAACCATGCGGTTCTTATTATTAATAATCTTTCACGTGTTTATTATTACTGTGATTAATTACTCAGATGCAAAGAAGCTGACTTAAAGAACGTAAACATTTACGTTTCTCAAGCCACCGGGATCTGCTTGTAATACATTGATGAAGCAGATTTTCTCAATTCAACGATTTATAACACAGGTACACAAAAAAAATTAAAGTCCACGGAGGCGAACTTTGGGGCTCTATGGGTTTTGGGTCGCTGATTCCGAATCGTTTGTCTAATTTTTCAGATCAGATCGCTTTCAAGGTTCTTTGAAGGCCAAACCAACAAAATAGCCTTAAAAAATTTGTAAAAATTTATATGTAAGTTGTAAGAGTCGTAGAATCTAAATCCTAGGTCATTTTGACCATATCTAGTATTTTCAAGGTCATTGAAATATGAAAATAACAACCCATATATCGAGTTTGATAAACCTTCATCAATTTACGTACAAGCTCATAATAAGATCAAAAAATTAACAATTCCTCATAAACAATTACGATAGATATTTTTTTTTTTATCAACTTGTGTTCATGTTTTCCGCTCATACTTTTTTTCGCTTTTTGCCTGTAGCTTTACACTCTCTCTTCAGTGAACAGCAGTAATCAGCATTCATAGCGACATCCTATCTGCCTTGGTAGCGTTTTTCCATTTCTTTTATGTCTTGATGGAAGCGCTCTCCTTGTCCTTCACTGTAATCGCCACAATTCTCTGGGAATCGATCCGGGTGATTATGCAGGAAGTGCAATTTGTATGACATCAGGCACCCCATTTTTCCAAAGATCTTAATCATTTCGGTTACTATAACTTTATAATTTTCGCTTCTTTTATTTCCTAAAAAGTTTTTCACAACTTCCTTAAAACTGAGCCATGCATCTATTTCATGTGATTTCCTTTCAGCCCACTGATGATTACTGTAATGTTTTTTGCGATCTTTACTATCCCAAAGGCACAAGAAACACGGATTCTTTGTAAATCCAGACTGCTGTCCTAGCAACATACCTGAAACTTTCATATCACCACATATAAGCCAATTATATGTTTTGTATCCAATGGCCTCTAGAAGTTTTTTAAGACTAGTGAAGGATTCTTTTATTGCCGTAGAGTGTGCGATAGGTACTGTGGCATATTCATTTGTGTTGTGAAGAATTATAGCTTTTGAGCTTCTTTTTAAAGAGTCAATAAACAGTCTTCAATCATCATCTATATAAGTATTCGGCTTAAGTTCTTCCATAAGTCCTTTAACATTTGAACAGTACACTAATTTTTCTTTATCAAATGACTTTGATCTTGAACTAGTGAAGTTCAACCGACTTCGGATTCGGATTTAGCGTGCTAAATAACTTATGTCTGAATTTTTTCAGATTTTTTCAGAAATATTTTCTTCATTTGACCTTGAAATGACCTTGAAAGCTATCTGATCTAAAAACAACGGACAAACGATTCGGAATCAGCGACCAAAAACATAGAACGCCAAAGGTCGTGTCCGTTGACTTTGACTTTTTTTTGCGTGTCTGTGTAATTAATTTCCTTAGGTATCCAAAAAATCTCTTCATGTTTGTGTGTAAAATCTGCTATAGACTTGCTGATGATCTTCTAAAGATTCTATTCAATAATTTTAGCAGACAGGCGATAATGATATGGACGTCATTTAGTGACACCTGTTCTGATGGATGCTACTGATGGTTAAAATATCGATATCCACGGACCATACTTCGCAGATGGGAGACACAGCAATGCTTTGATATTAATCGATCATTTCGAACAACATTAACGAATGGTTTTAAGATGGAGATAATTTTCATGCGGATCGTGGCCATCGATATGCAGTGCAGTTCTCGGAAAATGAACGATATAATGTCTTAGACGACCTGTTATAGAAAGAAATTAATGTCTACTCAAGACTAAAATGGCCGTTCGCGCCTGCATGGTAACTATGCATCGATAGTCGAAGCTCGAAACAGTCACGTAAAAACCATTTTCAAGTTCCTAGAGGGTATTTTTTTAAGGGCTTACGTCTGACATTCGGACGGTTGTTAGTTGCTAGCTGAAGAATTGATAAATAAATATCGAGTACCTATACGAATGATAGATAAAACTGTTGCTCTAGCGCGAGGGATTAAAACTTAAATGAATGATCTGAATGTGGTTTAAGCAAGAGTTGAGGCTGAAAATCTCAACACAAGAAACCCAAGTGGGAATGTTTGAATTAGACGTTTTTGAGCTTTCTCGATTAGATCTTTAATATTTACAACAACTAACTATCGGCCTATACCAAGTTGAGTTAGTTTCTTCATACGTTCAGGGCAAATTCGAACATAAGAGTTCCGATATCTTCGAACTTGATAGAAACAGATATGTACCAGGCTTTTTAGGGATAAGAATCTACTCTGGATTCAGAAATGCTACTTCCTATCAGTTGTGGATAACTTTTCGAGTTGGATAAGTTGAAAACGATCAACGGTGAAACGGAGAAGAAGATATATTAGGATATTATAGTGCTTATAGTGCTCCTCCGATATATCCAGGATGCCGGAAATTGGAATAATGAAGAAGATGGTGCCGCAATAGGATAACTTATAGTCGATGGTGAAGAATAGAGCTTTGTTAAATGGCAAAAATAGACTAGAAAGTACTTGCTTGTGACTAAGTTATGTTCTTAATAATCGCGAAATTGACTCTACAGTAGACTGGAATACATACAAATATAAAACTTGTGACAACTTCGCGTTCCGGAATCAGAAAAAAATACTAATTAACTTTATAACTACGAAGAATGACATAATAACGATGACTAAAGAGTTTAAGTCCGACTTCGGAACTTTCGCGTGGTGAACTCTGGATAAAGCTAATGCAAGCGGCAACAGTCAGCCGTTTTGATGTATTTCAGAGTAATGCAAACATGGTTCTGAAATTTAGGAAGGTCGTAGTTATCCAAACTATTTACTATTGAGATGAATTTACTGTTAAACTTAAATTAGAATGTAGAATTCTACGCTCTTTTTATTTTCGGCGTCGTAAAAAGCGGTTGCTGTTGAAAAAAAACTAATTTTACCTTGAGATGTTGCGTTGAGCTTGACCTTGGTGTCAAGATCTCAAATACTTCTTATATTTAAGTGAAACAACAACCTTTACATCAAGAATTCTAAATCAGCCTTAGTTTTTAAGAGAGCTAATACCATGTGATACTCACTTCAGTGGGCCTTATTCCAGAACCCGGGAGGTTTTGGGCTTTGCGCCCACGAAGATATTTGTTCGACATGCCGATTTACAAAAGATATAACAAATTCAACCAAATGAATCGAAACCACTTTTCCGGAAAAAATGTGCGTGGTCCTTTTTAATGCACGTTCCTAGTCCTGCATATGGAACAATTGATTAAAACCTATTTCAATATGCTAGTGAATTATATTTCAATGCTCGCATTCTAATTTTACTAGCGTGGTACATACAATTTTGTGATTTTGTTATTTATTTAACACGAAGTACGAGTCATTCAATATAAATTAATTTTTATTTTAAATGATTAATTTAATTGCTACATCTACCAATGTTGGCTTATTGAATACCAGTTTGTCTATTTAAGCATGCATGCTTTCTCCGACTTGAATATTATTGGTTCTTCCTCTTTGTGTTATTTTCTTCAAATAATTCAGTTCTTGCTATTCAAAATAACTACAGAGGAAATTGACGAACTGTTGGACCAACTAATCGAATCAAGTGTATCATTTCATGGTCTTATGTCAATTTTCAAAAATAAAGTGCTATTAATCTTACATGTAGAGAATGCAATGTTTGTGTGCTATTAGTAACATCGCATTCATGTAAATTTTTGGACAAAATGGAGGTCTATAAACGAGAATTAGCATCAAAGGATGATTAGGTAGACCCTGCTAAACAAGCGAATCACGGCCATGGCCCTAACTCTAGCATGGAATTCATTAACGAAAACGTATCAAAACACTCGGTTGTTAGTAAGTTCTCAGATTGCCGCTTTATGTTCTCTACTGCTTGTATCTACAGAATCTGCATCTGAGTTGAAAAAGCCGCTACATAGAACGACATAAGATATCAGTTTCTTGGCTGAACTTAAAAGCCCCGTCGAAACATGGGATGATTAGTTGACCTACATAACTGTTAAACGATTTAATCAGCATTCTCTCCGGAACTGGGAAACCTCTATCGGAGGATAAGTGTAGCCACAGAAATTCGATAAGCTCGAGACATTTATCACGACCCGAATCAAGGCACTTGACTTCATGCGCCATTCAACTGTTTCGCAAACCACAACCATTTCGTTATCTTCTGCGGAGTATTTAAGGCTAAATCTTTTGCTCAGCCTCAGGAATTTGTCTGCTCGAGATGGTCACGTGCAAACCATTTTGGAATACATAAAATTGAAGGTTTTCGCTTTAGAAAGAATGTCGTACCTGTTATTTTCACCATCATACCTTCATTCATGACCCAGAAACGTCACCATGAAATAATTCCAAACTGATTTTTCAGCCAGGATCTCCCACGACCTGGTCCGAATGAAATGAGATTGATCTTGCTGATCCGAAACCTAGTGCAAACTCAGCTATCTATCTCCTACTTGGAGCTGAAGTCTATGCCCTTATAATATGGCCAGGCCTAATGTCTCGGCACGACAACAGAGTGGTTACACAGGACACAACGATGGGTTGGATTCTTACAGGACGACATCCTGGCTCTACGAGTAAAATGATAATCGATGTGGATCAAGGTCAAAGGATTCAATCCAAACTAGTTATCAGCATATCATTTTCAATCGAGGACGCCTTATCTATTAAACTCCAACGTTTCTGGGAACCAGTGGATGTAGCTTTACCTGCATCTGAATTACTGACTGTAGGAGATCAGTTTTGTGAACAACAATATGAGACAACGCATCTTGTGACTCTGATAGACGCTAGATTGTTTCCTTGGCCCTCAAAAGATCCATCAGTAAACTAGAAGACTCCGAAACTCAAGCTGAATTACTCTTTCTGAAATTAGAAGGTCGACTACTCAAGAATACAGATCTTCGTCCTACCTACGCTAACGTTATGTCTGAATATTTCTCTCTTGGTTACATGGAATTAGCACATTATACTTTCTCTCTGAATGTATCACGTGTATGTACCTTATCACGTGGTGTTCAAGAAAACAAGTACTACCACAAAACTTATATTGTTTTTAATGGCTCTCATCGTTTCCGATCCTGATGAAAAGCACTCATACATCTTGCCATTAAAGTCTCCGTTCACAGATATGGTCGTTGACAGTTACTACTAGTGTACGGTTCATGGAGTACCCAGCTTTCACTAGCCACCCTTAGATGTACATTTTTGATTCTGCATGGTCTTCAGGTTGGTAAGTCTCGCATTTTGCCATGTGTGGTATCTATTTATTGCGCGGATTTTGCTAGTTCAATAAGAATACAAGCAACCCCTTGACGTGCTCAAAAATCTTATAAAGGCTACATTGTAGTTTTTGCTTGCGCGTCTACTCGTGCTGTACATCTGAAGACAGTGTCTGAATAATAATAATAATAATAATTATCATGACTTATAATTGACTAATAATTCTCTGGCTTCTCTAGCTGCCTATCGACGCTTTACCGCACAACTAGGCATTTGCTCCACTCTCACAAGTGACCAGGGAACAAATTTCGCCGGAGCTGATGCTGCGGTGAAGGCACTCTTTGCGAAAGCGTCACGCACTTTTCAGGACATCGCCGATGCCCTGGCCATGGACCAAACCACTTCGCTCTTTGTATCTTCACGAGCCCCACATTTTGGTAGATTGTGGAAGACCACCGTCAAATCTACCAAGCATCATCGCAAAAGAGTTATTAGAACTTCGACACTAGCGTTTGAGGAGATATCAACGATATTGTCACAGATTGAGGCGTGTCTTGAATTAAGAGCACTACAAGATATCATTGATGATCCAAATGATTTATCTGTGCTTTCTCCAGGACATCGGCCCAGAAAATGTAGGAATATTTCCGGCACAGATGGTTTTCAGAATATATTCATTCGCTTCAAACTCTTTCTAAATGGCGTCAGCAGCAACAGTCTGTCCATGTAGGAGACCTGGCTATTTTGAAAGAATATGATGAGACCATTCCAAGTACGAAATGGCCTTTATGCAGAGTTACGAGGTATATCCGTGAGAGGATGCACTAGTTCGTGACGTTCGGGTCCGGACAGCCACTACCCAGTTAGAGAGACCAATTGTGAAGCTCGGCCTCCTCCCTTGTGCAATATAAGATCTTGCATAAGCCTCTCCTGACGCATCCAGACTCTAAATTTGTTACAACCAGCCTTAATTTAATTCCTTCAATCTCAGAGTGGGTTCCTAGTTTCATATAATTAGTTTATCATCACACCTATGGATATACAAAACCGGGCGGTGATCTATAAGGACCGTAGCAGAAGTAAAACTTCGTTTCATCTTTAAACGAATTGGCATCGCTGTCGTTAACGCCGAGGGCCTAAGCTTTTGCACACGAATTTATAAAACATTGTATTTCCAATTTAAATTTCATTTTAAATTTATAAAGTGAATCAAATTTGCCTGCAAATTAAACCTCAAATTAAAAATTAAAGCTTTGAAAAGAAGGAAATATTTGGACAATCTTGAACTAAGATTCATAAAGAAGAAAGAAAAGAGAGGGCCGCCAAAATCCATTCTTCTTTATTTTGAAGAGTGTAAACCCTACTTCGATTTGTACAATTTCACAATTGTCCATTAAAAATGTCTGGATTTTTTTATTTAATTCAAAAAATAATGAAATATGAATATTAACAAATAAAACTTTCACATTCATTTTTAGATTATATTTTATTTCTGTGAAGGATAATGCCTTTCAAGCCTGGCGGAAGGTATAAAACCGTGAAGGGCTTGGAACCATTCAAACGGCAAGATTTATTAGGGCCTGTTAGACCTAGTCAAACTGCCCTCTGGTGAGCCCTGCTCTACTGTATGTGTATCATTAATTCAAATTTAAAGAAAGATAAATTAAAATATAATATTCGTTTTAATCCGCATTCGAAAAAAACTAAATTATATAATATAAATTCCAATGTATAATGGTTAGCAAGACTTCTTACCTTTTCCTATCAAGCCCAACGACAGATGATGAGGAACAAAATAATATTAGGTACATAGTTAATGATAACTTGTAGAACGTAATTCTTCATCAATTTAAGATTCTGTTTTCTTGGAAATTGAAAAAAAAACTGATATAATAAATAAATACCCATAGAATTAAGTTCTGACAATGTAATGAATCATTCAACCAAGCAGTTCAATCTTCATCCAAAAAGTTTGATTTCTAAACATAATAAATTATATAGGTTTTTGAAGATAACAGGATAAATTAATTATTGTAAGGTATTTCTAATGATCTTCAAATGTTTCGTATGAGTTCTTGCGATCCGATGATTTATTATATAACAAATTTAACCTCACGGAAAAAGGACTTTTTTCAGAGACGTGTATGTGTATTCTTATTCCGCCTTGAGAAACACATGCAATGTTTTTACTGTCCTAAATTAAAGGTTAAGTTCGTTAGCTATTAAAAAATTCTATGTACGGTTATTCATATTATTTAAAAATTCGAACAATTTATCCTAATGACTTTTGACATAAAATCAAAAATTACCAGATTTATAGAATTTGCAAAATTCCGAAAAACACACGAAAATGAACATTTAAAGCCAAATAACGCACGATGCGAAAAAAAGTCAAGAAAAAAATCTAAAATTGAGCGCATTTTGAATATTTTAGTAAGTTATGCATTATAATAACATACATTTATGGGAATAATATGAAATGTCAGGGATAAACTCGTGTGTGATGCACGAGATACGTAATGAGAATGTGTTCGTTAAAGCCGAATGAGAAGATTTTTTAAATGATATTCAAATTATCTACCTCAGAAGGAAAAAATTTAAAAACAGGATATTTTTTATCAAATTTTTTTTTTAAAATTAAATATTTAAACCTGAAAAAGTTAGTTAATTTTCCATAAAGCAGTTGGAACTCTCAACAAAATAGTTTATTTTAGTAACGAAATAATTGAATTTTCAACGAAAAAGCTGAATTTTTCGTCTATAAAGAAGCATTCTCAACCGAACTTCGAATTTTGAACAACGGAGATTAAAACCACAGCAGGTGTGTTCCAAAAATGCATGGAAAACAGTTGTAAGAACGGGTATGCAGTCTAGAAATTAGGAATGAGCGTATGGGAGAAGAAACAGAGAATGAGGAAATAGTTAAAGGGAATGTAAAGAACGTCCGAAATGAGAATGAAAGACTAAAGAAAAGACTCAGTGAGATTGAAAGAAGATTAGAAGTAGAAGCAATGGCAAAAAGGAAAAATAACATAGTAGTTAAGGGATTAAATATTGAGAGTGAAACAGGAGAAGTGGAAATAAAAAATGTTTTGCGACACATTAGAGTTCAGGTAAGGGTAAAATGAGTCAAGAGAATAGGAGGGACAAAGGAAGGAAAAGAAGTAATGTTTCTAGTAAAAGTGGGGACTGAGGAGGAGAAAAAAAAAATTATGGAGGGAAAAAAAGTTTTGAGAGGAAGAAGGGAAAGAATTAAAGAAGATCTGACATAGAGGGAGAGAAAGAGGAGATGGCAAATAGAGCAGAGGGATTAGGTAGGTAGAATAAAGGGGCATATGGTGTGGATAGGGGGAGACAGGTTATGGATAAATGGGGAGGAATGGTGCTGGAATGAAGAATTAGAAGAATTAAGGAAAAAAGGAAAAACTCTTGAGATAGTTAGGGGGAGGGAGACGAAAAACAGTTTAGAAATAAATCAGAGGGATTTACAAACGTCAAAAGGGAAACAAAGTGAAGAGGAAAGAAGAGGGAAGGGAAAAGAGAAACGTGAAAATAGATTTCTGAAACGTGTCAGGTTTGAAGAACAAGAATAAAGGATTTTGGGAGGAGTTAGAAAATTGGGATATGATTATAATAAGTGAAACTTGGGCAGATGAATAGGACTGGAAGGGAATAAAAAAGCTGTTACCAAAAGGCTATGTGTGGACAATGCAAGAAGCAAGAAAATAACACGATAAAGGAGAGAGATAGGCGGCATGGTATCAGGGGTGAAAAAATAATTTGCAATAAAAGGGAGAAGAGATGGCGACATGGAGGAAAAGAATGGAACAATGGTAAGAAAAAATATAATTGGGAAAGTAGAAATAGCGGTGGTGTGTGTATACAGAAGAAGAGGGGAAGAGGAAGGCTGGAGAGTAATAAGCAGGTGGATGGAGGAAAAGAAGGAAGAATTGGTTTTAATAGGAGGGGACTTAAATGTATGGACTGGCGAACAAGGTTGAGGGTTATGGGATGAATAAAAGGAAGCATATATAAAGAACTCCAAACATAGGGAAACGGACAGGGAGGGGAGGAAGTCACTAGACATGATAGAAGAAACAGGATGATTTATATGCGATGGCAATATGAAAGGAGATGAGGAAGGGGAGATCACATTTATAGAAAAGGGAGAATCAGTAATAGACTACATCTTGGCTGGAGAAAGAGAACGGCATATGATAGGGAGTATGAAGGTAGGGAATGAGACAGGGTCTGAGCACTTCCCGGTCATAGCTTCATTAAAAAGAGGCGTCAGTAAGCGCGGCAGAGGGAGAAAGGAAAAAGGGTGCGAAAAAAACACAAAAATGGGAGTCTGTGGGGTAGATAAATAAAAAGAGTTTGAACAAAAGATGGAAAAGGAGAAGGTTAGGTATGCAAAAGAGGAGGGAATAGACTCGTGAATTGAAAGGTTGAAGGGTCTATTGAACAGGTAGAGGATGAGCTGGGTACTAATGGAGAAAGAGTAGGGGGGAAGAGAGGCTGGTGGGAGGAGGAATGCTGGGAGAGTAAAGAGAGAATAAAAGAGTGTGTAAGCAAATGGAGAAAAGGGGAAATGGAGAAGGATAAGTATAACAGGAGGAAAAAAGAACATGAGAAGATGCTCGAAAGAAAAAGACAATGGGGAAAAGAAAAATATAAAGCAGACGTAGAAAAAGCGATCAAAGAAGATAGGGCGTAGAACGTGTTAAATAGCGATAGAGTAGAAAGGAGGGCCGTTAACGAAGAAGTGGAAATGGAGGAATAGGCGGATTATTTTAAGAGTCTATTAGAGGGAGAACGAAATAAGATCGAAGGAGAAAAGTGTAGGCTAGTGCAAGGAGAATTGGAGGAAGGCAACGAGATATCAAGAGAAGAAGTGGAATACAGAGGGGTCACTCTTATGTCAGCCGGCTATAAGATATATGCAGAAATCTTAAGAAAAAGGTTGGAGAGTCAGGTAGAACAAAAGGAAAGAATCCCACATATTCAGACGGGATTTAGAAAAGGGATGGGAACTATAGACAACATCTACGTACTTAACCATTCAGTTAAAAGGGAGAGATTAAATACATACATACTTTTTTATTTTAATAGGTGCCAGTTTTGACTTGAAGTTTGCCATTTAAAATGCATGGGTAAAAATCACTTTTTTGAGTTTTTAGAATATGTGTTTACAATCATTGGTTAATTAATTTTCAATGACAGAACGTAAGAGCATAAGAAAAAAGTAGAATTTTCTACACAATCAATAAAACGGAGTTATAACGAAGTGGTTTGACTTTCAAGTATCTATTGATCTTTTTAATCAAGAAGATTAGTTTGCTACAGAAAAGGAATAATTTCAAAAGAAATATATAAATTTACAACAATATTGTTGAATTTCTAACAAAAATTATTATTATTTAACTGAAATGATGAATCTTCCATTATTAAAATTAATTTTTAACAAAGTAGTTCAACTTCAAACTTCAGAGTCGAATTCTTTTCAAATCAGTAGAAAAAGTGGGGCGATCCTTTTGGGGCGATACTTTTTATCCAAATATTTTCTTTTCCATTATTTGTACACTTTACGCGTTGTTTTCTTGAAAAGAATGCAATTCTTAATGTTTGGACAGACTTTTGACTAACATGAAATATTCTTATGACACATGCATGATTTCGAAGCGGAGCTAAAGCTCTACTTTTTACTCCCAAGGGACTCAAAAGTGAAGTCAAAGGTGAATAGTGAACATTATTCGTATATCAGCTTGCATTATACATCAATCAGCCCACTCAACGTGAAAAAGTGTAAGGTAATTTTGTTTACAGATAATTCGCGGTAATTTAGGGTAAGTTGCCATATTTTCCAGTAAAATTGCCATAAATGACCAAAAATTTTCATAAATTTCCTAAAATTTGTCCATTAAAGTTTGAGAAGTATATGATAAGTTACCATAAATGACCTTTAGTATTACTATAAAATACCCAAAAATGTAATAAATATCGGGAAATTGTTTTAATCGTTTAAAATTAAAGTTTAGATATTCAACCATATTTGCCTGTAAAATGACCAAAATTTACGAAAAATGTCCATACATTTGCGGGAATTTAGAGACATTTTGAAATTAAACTTTGGGAAAATTATAGTAAGTTACCATAAATTAACTAGCATTTCGGATATTTAACTGACATAAATATCAAATTTAAAATCCTATTTAACGTCCAATAATCTAGTTGATGTGAAGAATTCCTATAAATAAAATCAAGAATCTAACAACAGAATTTAGACAAGCACCATAAAATATTCCCATTGCAATCTGAAGCAGACGAAAAAATTATTCCTCTCAAAAAAGAAAAGAATGTGTTTTTTCTCCTTCTGGCCGTCCTGCTTCTCATTTTTCTTACCTCTTTTTTCTTTCTGGCCAGAGGAAGGAAAAATTTTGTCTTTTCTGTTTTGGGAGGAAGAAGCTTTTTGTCTTTTTCAGAATGCAATTGGAACATTTAATGTAATATTACATTTACCTACATTAATTACAGTTACATAATATAAAACATTTTTTGTCAATCAATAAGTTCAAATACTTCGGATGTTGATGAAATAGGCAACACACAATTTTCGTATAAAGCCAATACCTTTAATTTGATATGAGAATGTCATTATTACATTAATTGCGAAAAATTTTTTTAATGATTTAATTATCTGGGTAGGCCAGCTTCAAAATTAAGAACGTAGTTATATCACATGCATGTGAGGTAACAGCTCCTACGTAGACATTTGTACTCTGATATGTCAATGGAATGTTCAGCAGATACACAAGATAACCAAGTAATTGACTACATCATTGATCAGTTTTGCCTCTACTTTGATAAAATAATGATGATTTATAATTTTGTTTTCACTTTGACGGTCATCTTTAATTCAATTGGTAAATATAATAATTTAATATTACGTATAGTTTTTATTTTATTTTATGTAACACATGCATTAATACGACTTTTGCCCAGGCCTTTTGAGCAAACCTAAAGTCCGCCTTTTCAGATTATTGGGTACGAACATGACCCTGATATTTAACGGATATGACAGTCAGCGCTCGCGGCGGCCAAAGCCTAAAATCCCTAAGGGATAGATATTTGAAATTTGCATAAGTTAGCACGTGTGCATTGTTTTCAAATTCAAAAAGTATATCAATAATTTCTTTGGAAACTTATATAACACTTTTCAAAACGAAGCAAAATAATTAACAAAATTATTTCTACAGATGCCATAGTATTTATTTAAAAGAAGCAATAGTATTGAAATACCTAATGAAATATTTGTAATCTGATAGGAGATCTGTCCTAGATAGAGATCTTGAAAACTCAATTCCAATTAAACCGTTTCCCTTTATTCGCACATTCTATCTTTCTGCTTACTTGTAGTTCAACCCCGCCATTTGACTCAAACCAGAAGCCTAAGTAACTAAATTCCTCGACCTGTTCCACTTTCTCCATGTAAATCTTCCATTCATATTCTACTTTTGTCCTTCTCTTCTTGAAAGAGCCCCCTTCCACTCCAAAACACCTCCCCTTTTTGTTTTTCAATCCTAACCCGTATCTTATATACTTTTAATATCTCTTTTATCCCCTTGATCAACCCTTTATCCCTCTGCATCATAACATGATATAACACCTTTCTGTATACTGATTCAAACACTGCTTTAAAATCTCCACTTAAGGCCACTAGTTTTCCTGCCTGCCACCGCAAGTTCCTATTCACTAAATAATTCAGTACGTAGATGTTGTCTACTGTTCCCATATTTGTTCTGAAGCCCGTCTGATTATGTGAAATGATCCCTTTCTCTTCCACTTCCATTTCTAATCTCTTTCTGAGTATCTCCGTATATATTTTATAATTATCGGTGTTACCAACCCTTTCCTGAACTCCTTAGGCCATTCATCTCCTCTCCAAACCTTGTTGCATAGCTCCTACATTTTTTATCTCTCCGCTCCCCCTCCAAACTTCAAAACCTCGTACTCAATATCGACCTCTCCTATTGCCTACTTTTATCTAACTGCCTTTTGCCACTTATCAATCTTTCATGTTCTCTATTTCTCCTATTATATTTCTGTTTCCCTATCTCATCTTTTCTCCACTTTTTAAAATTTTCTTTCATTCTGCCCATACTCACCTTACATTCTGCATCCCACCATCCCCTCTTCATTTCACCCTCCTATTCCCCTGGACTTACCTCTTCTTTTATCCTCTCTGTTAGTTCTTTTATCTTTTCCGTGTCGCTATTGGCGGGAAGTGTTCTGAGCCTAATTCATTACCCACTTCCACTTTATCCATTCTCTTTCTAATTTTTTCTTCTGCTAGAATGTAATATATCACAGTCTCTCCTTTATCCATAAACCTCGCTTCCCCTTCTTCATCTCCCTTTATATTTCGATTGCAGATAAACCACACTTCCTCGCCTAATAGGTTCAAAAGTGTTTTACCCACCCGATTTGTCTCCTGTGCTTGGAATTTCTTCGAAAAGTGTCTTTCTCTTCATCCCATATCTACCCTCTTAACTCTCCGATCCACGCGTTCGAGTCTTCTCCTATCAAGGTCAGCTCTTCATTCCTTTCAATCATCCATTCCGTTAATGCTCTCCAATCTTCCTCTTTCCCTCTCCTTCTACACACACAAACGATGATCACACTCTCTCTTCCTATATTTATTCTCCTTACCATCACGCCCTCCCGATTTTCTTCTCTTTCTTCCACTCTTTTATCTTCCATCAACTCGTTTTTAACCCCTGATACCATGCCTCCCATACCTCTTCCCTTCTCATGTTATTTCCTTTATTCTTGCATTTTCCATACATACCGTTTTGGCAACTTTCTTTTCAAGACCTTCCAATCCTTTTCATTTGTCCACGTTTCACTCAGCATTATCACGTCCCACTTTCCAATAGCCTCCCAGAACCCCTCGGTCTTGTTTTTCAACCCTGACACACTTCAGAGAGCCACACTCACTCCTCTCATCGTCCCAGATCCATTTCACCCCATTTATTTACACCCTGCCTTTCCCTATCCAAACATTATCGTGGTTCACTCCTTTCCCTATTGCCCTTTTTCTTTCCATAATTTCTGTCTTCTCCTCCTCGTTTGCCACTTCTACTATAAGCACCCCTGTTTTCCCTTCTGTGTTTTCCCTTACCGCCTTACCGCCTTACCGCCTCCACTCTCACCAGAGCCCAAATATCGTTTCTCAGCTTTTTATATCTTCCTTTCTCGAATAACTTTTCACTTAGCTTAAAAAAGTATAATTTTTTCAAAGTTATTAATTCAACAAAATGTACTTGGTATTTTAATTTTTACCTTTGTCTAAGAAAAAAAAACATGAAATTCTTATTCAATCGCAATAACAGTCTATTCTTAATTATGAATTTTATTAATCAGTACAAAAGGTCGATGAATGTTGATACTGACTGTACGTACTGTATGGTATACCTGAAAATAAGTAAACATTTCTTTGTTCAAGGGAATGCAAATAACGCTTCTTGTAATGATTGTTGATTTGGAAATACAAAAGCAGTCTTACAAAAAAGTCTTGTAAAAATATATTTAGTATTTTGAAAAATAGAAATGCTTAGTTCTTCTACAAAAATTTTTTAATTTTAAGACTTGCTGTAATTTGCCATTTATTAAATTAGAATGAAATTTAAAAAATTAAAATTAAATAGGCGTTGCAGGATTTGCATAAAAATAATTTTGATATTTTCATGCATTAAAAAGATAGACACATGTCTAGATGTATGGTAGATTTTAAATCAAAATTTTTCGTTTACACACATTTTTTCGCGTTTTTTGTTCAAAAATAATTGACTTATATTTTTTTATTTCAATATGATCCTCGAAAATCTCAAGATATAATTTTTGAAAATTTGGTAGCGGGAAAAATCATTTGTTTTCAATCGCTCACTATAAAAAAAGTTTTGAATAGACACAAATATTATTGTGCGTAAAGTACGCATTTACCTACAAGCTTTGCAACAAAATAACATACCTCCTGCAAGTGTTATGAATTTTTATAATCCGTCTCGCACGTTTTTCAGTCATGAAAAAAACAGGAGGTATGTTATACTACGAGGGTAGTTCAATAAGTCCTTAGAATGACCAACAAATGGCGCGCGAATCGCTCCAAATCATCTGTTTTCAGTCAGCACCACTCACGACTAGATATATG
>NC_046658.1:163971884-163987578 GCF_010883055.1 Belonocnema kinseyi | reverse complement strand
GTATAGAGCTCCAAGGAGATTATGTTGAAAAATAAAAAAAAATTTACCCAAAAAAAATTGTTTTTATACTTCATTCTACGGACTTATTGAACTACCCTCGTATTTTGAAAAGCTTATAGGTGAATGCGTAGTTTTAACACTAGAACAATTTTTTTTCAAAACTTCTTTTACAGTAAGCGATTGAAAACAAGTCATTTTTCTCGATTACCAAATTGTGAAAAATCAAATCTCGAGATTTTCGAATATCACATTAAGAAAAAAATTTTGTTTTGTGATGTTTTAGCAACCTAAAATTTACGCGAAATGGCTATTTATGTTTAATCCAAGAGATTCATGTCGACCTGTGTATTGTCTCTAATATTCTCTTGAATTCAGAAAAAATAAAAGAATTCTATAAGAATTCTAGAAAAATTTTAACGGCTAAAGAATAAATAAAAAAAAATAAAACAATGATATGAGTTAAATTCAAACACGCTGACCCTTAATAATTTTCAACCTTAACGTTTTGAAGGTAAACTCTTCTATATAGCATTTTGAAAAAATACGGTTTAATTCTATATTTAGCATATTTCAAATGATTGTTTGATAAGTGTCATCTGAGAAAAAAACGGAGTAAAGAGATATTTGCGACAGAATTTGATACATTCAAAACAGCTCGTTTTATGGAGGTTTTTATATAGCAAAAATCGATGACTGTATTTAAAGATGTTAGAGCTTTTATACACTTACCTTTTACCAAATAGGTATGTTTATTGATACTGAAAAATGTATGGCAGGAAGTTCTCATACTCAAGAAAATTATTTCGCATAATGTTAGTTGAATCTTCGGAAGGATGCTTTCTGTAAGAAAACGTTGGATTCACACAAAGACATCAGAACAAAATGAGATGAACGAAAAAAAATGAATATCTGATTTCTTCTTGCAGAATGCAGAATGCAGAATGGAGAATGCACTTGGTTATGTTCGGCTCATTCCTCGCACAAATGAGGACATTCAATTCGAATTTCGAAGATATGTTTTTCCTGTTGATAAACCAATTAGATTGCGAGCAGAAGGTAGGTTTTATGCTCCATTTCCCAACCAAGAATATATTGCATTATCAACATCCAATCGAGTCATGTATGCAATATTGGAGTATAGTGGGGTCCTGCGTGGAATTCATCTAACAAATTTTCGTCGTCCGAAAATAAAAATAAATATGATGAGCGGCAATTTGACAATATGACCCCTGATAAAATTAGGGGCTGTCCAGTGGGCAGAAATCGCCCGATCCTCCCACAAAGTTTCATTACAGTTTTTGTTAATTATGATTCACTACATTCGAAACAGAATAAAAATTCCGAACGCAATTCAGATTCTTCTTCTTCTTCCGCCAGACAACATTCACGCGACCAGGTATCTCCCCAGGAGCCTTCTCTTTGTGCTAGGTCCAGGTATCTTCACGGCAGGCCACCTTCTGGTCGAGTACTTGGATATGCAATAGAACAACTTGGATATGTACGGCTTATTTCTTACACAAATCATAACCAGCGATTTGAATTTTGAAGATACGTTTTTCCTACCGATAAACCAATTCGAATGCAAGTAAATCGGTTAAACTATGGGTTCAGGACAACACGAGAATATCTTGTATTATCTACATCTGATGGTAACATTTTTGCAATAATGGATTCTAGTGACACTTTGCGTGGAATCTATAGGGCAGCTAAAGTTCATTCGCGAATAAAATTTAATATGATAAGTGGCGTAATTGAGAATTTGACTCCAGCTGAAATGAGAGTGTCCAGTAGGTAACAAACAATCTATCTTGCCAAACAGTTTTATTAAAGCTTTTGCAAAAGACGATTCACTACAATCTAAATGGAATTATAATGGCGAAGGTAATCCAAGTTCTCCTTCTTCTTCTGCAAGAACACATCCGCAAAAGGAGACTTCTCCTTCTTACCTTTTATCTTTTGCTAACTTTGATTATTTATAGTGATTTGAATGCAATTTGAAAAAAAAAAGAAAAACAAAAATAAGACCAAAATTTATGATTTAAATTTCCACTCGAAAATATACTTACAATTTTTGTACATATAAATATTTCCTTTTTTGTATGATCTTTAGCGTCGATAGAAAAATTGGAAGACACTTTTAAATTTTTGATTTGTTATTGCTGAAATTTGTATGTTACTGCAAATATTGAATGCGCGGGGATGTGTGGAAGCAAAAATTAATTCAGAAGAAATATTATTTGTTATAAAATTTTATAACCTATCGTAAGATTTTAATATCATCACAAAATAAACAGGCACAAACAAAAATAAATATTTTTGGCCTCGTGTTTCAATCACGTTTATTTTGTATTTTTGGGGTCGCTGAAATCGTATCCGAAGTCCATTTACCCCATAATGTCAATTTTTGTACACAACGTTTAAAAAAAAATTTCCCGACCATCTTGGAGACTTTGGATACGAGTTGGATAGATAGGGCCTTTGGATAGAAACTATAAAACTATTTTAAAATTAAAAATAATAATAAAAACTGGTACCCGGGATATGGGAAAGCTAAATAAGCAAACTTTTTTTGTTATAAAATCGTGATTTAAGATTTTAGTTTGGAATTATATTGATACGCGTTAGTGCTGTAAAAAGTGGTTAATAGTTTTATTTAGGAGCTTTTTCTTTGATAAAAGAAGTTTTTTATTATTTTATTGTATCGTAACACTTTTAGTAAGAAAAATGTGACCATAAAACAAAATCAGCGAATTATTCGAGAACTCGAAAATCAGTTATTTGCTTATGTGCTAAAGAGTTTTGTATTTAAAATATTTTGGTATCTGAATCACTTTTTGTAAATCATTAAATGCTTCTCTAGAACTTTGCCAGAATTTTCTGAATACAAATTCAAGAACTAATCTTCTTAGGTTGTTTTCCAATAATTGTATAAATTATTTCAATTTTTCGATGAATTATGTGGTTCTTTAATAAAAATTAGATGAGATTTTTAAAAAAAGTGGTCTGTCCTAGAATGGGTGACTAGTCCAATAAAGTTTAGACAACTTTTTTTCCCGTGTAGATATATAATGGCCATTTAATATCTGTGAGCTGATATTTAGGTAAAAAAAGATTCAGTTTTCTACTTGAAGAAAAAAACTGATGCTCGAGAAACGAAACGCTGGAAGCATTCGTATTTTATTACTTTATTGTACAATTGTCGTATTTTTATTACTTGTTTTTGCGAATGTCGCTGCCTTTCAGTCAGGCTGTCTGTCTGTTCGTGATTGGATTTTTAGGTTGTTAGCACGATAACTTTTGACAGAATTGACAGATTGGATTGTTCTTTGGTACGCTTTTTTGGTATATTAAAATGAAAGTCAATTTCGTTAGCCAGGCATTTTTTATATAAATTTAAACAGTGAGCACATTTTGAATATTTTTGAGAGGAATTTTGTGAAGGTTCAAAGATTTTCTGTATCTGAGGTTATAGATATAATTCAGAAGAAGGTCTGTTTTAATACAAATTCATTTTAGGAATTGTAATAATATACATTTGTGATAATGATATACAATTTAAGGGACAAATTTGAGTGCGAAACACGACATACTTGATGAGAATGTGTTCTTCAAAGGTAAAGGAGTTTTAACAAAAGAGAATTCAGTATCACCAAATTACTGTTTTCGATGCTTTGACCTATAATTTTTCAAGTTATCACGTACATAGTTTCAAAATATGGTTCAGTTAAATTTATAGATATTTTTGAGAGGAATAATACCCTCCCACTTATTGCGAAAGTTTAAGACTGGGATTAGCGTTAGGTAAGTTCCCCGAACACATAAAAAAAATCTTTCTCATCTTGCTTTTTACGCTCAGATCTGATTAGTTTAGAAAATCTAATCTATTAAAAAAAATTAATTGAAACTTACTTATTAAATAGGTTATATTAAATGTCAACATTTTTTAAAAAGCCGGTAGGGGGATCAAAGTGAGAACATGGAATCTTGATAAGCGGCAGTCCGATAAATAGAAGGGTATTGTATGTGTGTTATCAAAAAATGTTGTCAAGTGTTGATCCTATTGAGATAAACAATTGAATGCGTTATATTTTATCCTAAATTGCATAGTTTAGCCAGAAAATGGAATTTATTATTTTAATAAAAGCATTTCGATTGATAATCTAGGTCCCGTGGCCAAAAACGGCTGGCCAACTAAATCATTCTTACGCTTTAGGCCTTAGAAAGTATACCAAAGGAAAATTCAATCAGCTGATTTGTTCGAAAGTTGTCGTGTTAAAAGAAAAAAGGTGACAGGCAGAAATCGAAGTAAAAACAATTACTTCCCAAGCAATGATTCCAAAAAAGACCGATTTTGATGAAATTGGCGACATTCAATTTTCAGATAGGCTCTCTATTTCTCATTTTAGATGAGAATGTGATGATTATAATAATCATAGTAAAAAACGTAAAATGATATCATTATCTGTGTAGGGTGATATTGAAAATAACTACGTCGTTATCTCGCATATATGTTAGATAGCGACTGCTTATGTATAGTTTTGTACACTGATGATACAATGAAATATTCCTAACTTACACTGATTAACTATATTCTTCATTGAAGCATTAATCAGTTTTTTCACTACATTGAGAAAATGAGGATGTTCTGTGCTTTTGTTTTTAATTTGGCTGTCATCGTTTATTCTATTGGTGAATATACTAATTTAATACACCTATAAGTTTTATTATATTTTATGTGAAAGGTGCATGAAGACGGCTACTTCTCAGGTCTATGGAGGGAACCTAAGATCCAGCTTTTCTGATTGTAGTCATGTAACATTATGTTTTACATTTATGACATCACAGCTATACGTGGCCATTATAGACCTACGAAATTTAAAATCAGCACTTTAGGTCGGTTCCTACAAATGACATTGAAAACATACACTCATTAACAATGTTAAAGATGATATTCATAAAGAGAGGATGATACATAATAAAATCGGTACCAAGTTTTCCACACATAATCTTTGGACTCCTGGGCAGGTTGTAAAATATTGGTGTCATGGTGTAAAAGGTGATAGGGGTTGAACCGCAACGTATGTAAACTCCGGATGAACTAATACGTGTTTATAAAAAAATCTCGAATAGTGGGTGTAGGGGTGGATTGCAAATAGGAAAATTATTTTCAAACGGAAAATGAGTTGTCTACAAAACTTCGCGACCAGAAAAAGTGATATTATTTCATCAGAGACACGTTATTTTAATACGATTTCCTGAATCTTTGGCGATAATGTTTTAAATACAAGCTAAAGAGCAGGGTATAATTTGCAGTTTGTCTTTTATCACTATTTACCTAACATACGGGCCGCGATTGTTGGAGGTGTTAGCATATGCTTCTGTAAATGTTATTATAATTATTATAATTTTGGTCCACCTTCCAATTCCAGGTAATCACGACCTGGTACTTTCTTACCAAAAGCGTTCGCGGAAAGCAACAAGTAATTAGTAGATCCATTGGTATCATTTTCCAACGATTCAGACTAACGATTAAAAATATTAATTTGATTCAATTGTCGGGTATTGTGGAAAACATCTGTTGTAGACTTGGTCCTACCAAACACGGAAGACTCGAAAGGAACCTTTTTTGTTTTGGGTTAATGTGTTTATATTCCGAAAATTCACCAGTAAAATTTTGGAAAAAGGCCATTCCCTCAGAAGAAATTATGGTCGCTCCCATCTCATATTAAAATAGCAGCTCATTAAGTTTTTGCCGTGATGAGTGCGAAAATTAACGCAATGCTGTGACTTTCCCGTGGAAGTGGTCGGCAGGGGGCTTCTAATTCAAACATCCTTTGCAAGTGCAGCTGATGTTCTGCTTCTTACCACTTCTTGCCATTATTCTTCATGGATAGTTGCACTTTTGGGTGAAATTCACTTCTTTACTTGGCATATTTGTAATTATTATTGTTTTTCAAATAAAGTATGAAAATGAAAACTAAGTAAAAAGATATTTGCCTAATTGAATCTTTAGAAAGATGATTTCTGTAAAAAACGTTGAATTCGCACAAACCTATCACACAAAAATAATCTGAACAACAAAACTAATCTTTGATTTCTTCTTACAGACTGCAGTTCACAGTCTGACGGTTGTCCTCATAGTAAATGTAATCCTGGTCCTTCTTCTTCTTCTTCTTCTTCTGCTGACAATTTACTTCTTCTTGCGGAATGCTGTTCACAGATCCACATGAATCATAATAGCGAACCTAATTCTGGTCCTTCTTCTTCTACTGGAAGAGAACATTCGCATCACCAAACGTCCCCAGCGAAGGGGGCTTTTCGTGTCAGGTCCAGATCTCCTGCTAAAATGCCTCGTTCTATTGAAATACTTGGATATTCACTTAGACAGCTTGGATATATTCGGCTCAATCCTCGCACAAATGAGGGCCTTCAATTCGAATTCCGAAGATATGTTTTCCCTGTTGATATACCAATTAGACTGCGAGAAGACCGTAAGTACTATGCTCCCGTGCCAAATCAAGAATATATTGCATTATCAGCATCCAATCGTGACATTTATGCAATATTGGAGTATAGTGGGGTTCTTCGTGGAATATATCGGCATAATTTACGGCGTTCGAGAGTCAAGATGAATATGGTAAGCGGGAAAGTTGATGACTTAACGCCAGATGAAATCAGGGATTGTCCAGTGGGCGAATTTCATCCAATCTTCCCAAACAGCTTTTTTAAATCTTTTGCAAATTACGATTCACTACAGTCCGAACAAAATCCCAATTGCGAACGTAATCTTGATTATTTTTCTACTGCCAGACAACATTCACCTGACCAGAGATCTTCTCAGGAACCTACTTTTCGTGCTAGGTCCATGTCTCCTCAAGGCAGGCCGCCTTCTTATCAAGCATTAGGATATCCAATAGAACAACTTGGATATGTTCGGCTGATTTCTTCTACAAATCGTAACATGCGATTTGAATTTCGAAAATACGTTTTTCCTACTGATAAACCAATTCGAATGCGCAAAGATCGGTTTAAGCCAACCCGAGAGTATATTGTATTATCAAAATCTGATGGTGATATTTTTGCAATATTTGATTATAGCGAGAATCTACTGGGAATTTACAGAACAGATAAAGCTCATCCGCGAGTAAAAATTAATATGATTAGCGGCGCTGTTGTTAATTTAACCCCAGATGAAATCAGAGATTGTCCAGTGGGCAAAAATCGCCCAATCTCACCAAACAGTTTTATTAGGGCATATTCCAATTACGATTCACTGAATTCTGGATGGAATCCTCAACCAGCAGTTAATCAAGATTCTTCTTCATCTGCCAGACAAAGTCCGCGTGAGCAGATATATTCACAGGAGCTTCATCAGCAGACCAGGTCCAAGAGTCCTCCATGCAGGCCTCCTTCTGATCGCGTACTTGGATATGCAATCGAGAAACTGGGATACATTCGGCTTATTCCTCAGGAAAATGAGACTCGGAGATTCGAATTTCGAAGATACGTTATTCCTAGTGATAAACCAATTCGATTGCGATTAATACAAAATATCTATGTGCCCGTGTCAGCCCGAGAATATATTGTATTATCAACATCCCATGGTGACGTTTTTGCAATACTGGAGTATACCGGCCTTCTTCGCGGAATATATTCAACAAGTAAAAGTAAAGCAAGAGTAAAAATAAACATGATAAGCGGTGCAGTTGAGAAAATGACTGAAACAGAACAGAAGGAATGTCACGTAGGGAGTAAATACCCAATCTTTCCTCGTTGGTTTAAGGTAGATGTTTCAAATGAAGATTCTCTACAGCATGTGTATCATTAATTCCATAGAATTTGTTAATACCAGAAACTTTAGCGAAACTTGAGACGAACGAAGAAAAGCGCAAACAGAACTCATTGCACCGATCATTTGATTAAAAAAAAGTTCCGCTATAGTTTGAAAGAAGAAAATAACTAAAATTATATCTACGTGCCATTCGTTATTCGTTATTTATCATATGTACAGTCATGTGGTTCTTGTATTTTTAGTTTATCGGTAAATGAGGTTATGGGCACAAGAAGTCGAATGGTTGTAAGTTAAATGAAAATGAAAATCATTATAGATAAGCAAATGTTGTAATCAACGATCGAATTCAATTAGATTGCTTTAAATTTGAAATTAATAATTTTTTCATTTCTAAACGAATGTAATTTTAAGAAATATTACCACTTTAAAAACAGGACTTAATTTAAAGGTGAGAATCCTCTGCAGCTGGTGTACCATTAATTCCATTAAATAATATCTTAAAGAAAATAGTTAATTATGTACCCAGACAGTAAATTTCAACTTTATATGAGGATGCAGAGTTTAACGTACGAGCCAAAGGCGATGTCGGTAGAATTGCATTCAAGTATAAAAGAACTTTAGTGGCGTGGTTCATACGATACTTTACGTGATATAGGAAGAATAAGAGCTCTTTTTCTGGGGAAAGGCGCTTAATTGTACCGCAAACGCACGAGCGTGTGGTGACGTTACAAGACCAAAGCCCACTTCGTTGTTAAATTTAGGTTTAAAATAAATACTTCTCACTCTTTTCTCTCACCTTTCTTTCACTTCTCACTCACTTTTTACTTATTCCTGTGACGTTACGTGCCGCTTGTCGTAGTACAATAAAGTGATAATTTACTGCCGCTCCGCGGAAGAATACTTGCGCTTATTCTGCCTGTTTCAGACAAATAAGATTCTTTAATTCTAAAGTTAGAGAACATTTTATGCAACTGGCAATCGCCTTACAAAGCCAGCATGATACGGATCCTGAGGATTTTCTCATTACTTTGTTTCGAAAAATAAGAAAAATAATAACTTATAAAATTTGTTTATAAATTCACCTGACCGGACATCTAGTCAGTAGTCTCCTTTTGGTGCTACGTCCATGTCTCCTCCAGAAAGGCCTCCTTCTGATCAAGTACCTGGATGTATAATATAATGGAACAACTTGGCTGGTAATTTTTATTCATATATGAATTTTCAATGGAAAACGTAATACTTGAATTTAAAAAAAAATTACATTACTTTCTGTTCTAAGTATTCAAACAAACAATTTTGACGGTTTTCATGGTGCTATGGATGCTCTAATTCTGAAAGATACCAACTTTTATGTTAGGCGCATCATCAGCAAACTGCCGGGTTTTTCTATGAAAGCCTTACAAAAAGTGTAGTATTTTTCTTTAATCAGTGATTCCGAAAACGTCGAGTTTTTAGAAAATCTTCGATACTAAATTTTCGCATGATTTCCACATCGTCTTCGTTGATTATGGTCATCAATTCGAGAAATTTTGTTACGTTCATATCTTGGACAATTTTTCAAATTTGCAAACAAGAAATATGGCGCATATGAGCGCATTTGAAAATCATGCGCAAAAATGTTTCTTTATGGAGCAAATGAGCGCAATTGAAGATCTTCAAGATCATGTGACTTAAGCACGATTCGACTTCGGTTTTCTGCTGTACGATGATTGCTGATCTGATAGCTTCGGAAGACTTCGGTGGTCTGCTATTTATATCTCGATGCTCATTTGAAAGAAATGGAAGAAGTTGGCGAATTTAATTTTTCGCGTGATTCCTCTTTTGATGCATGAGTCAATTTTGTGGTTATGTTTTTCAGTTATATATACTATAGTATGAGTATTATTACTATTGTGAATATCATTAATGTTAATATAACATTAATTTTAATTAATAGTTGACTACTTTTTAATACAAATAGTTAAATTTTCTACTAAAAGAATTAGTTTTCTGGAAAAAAATTGCTAAATTTGTTTTAAATAAAATATTTAAATTTTTAAACAAAAAGTTAAATTTTTAATCGAAACGCTGAATTGTATGAGAAAAAAGGCATTTTTAATGCCTTTAAACCTTTTATAATACTTTAAAATATTTCGAAACCTTAACAATCTTTTCAAGAATTTTGACATCTTTTAAAGATTTTTAATATACTTTGAAATTTTTTTAAATTTTTAACAACCTTGCTATAATGATTAAAATTCTTTGAAATTCCTTTAATTTAAAAAGTGAATTAAAAATTCAGCAAAATCTTTTTAAACATCCTTAAATATTTAAAATACTTTAAAGTATTTTGAAATCTCTTGAAACTTCCTTGAAAATTTAAAAGTACTGTATTATTGAAATCAATTAAAAATTTCTTGCAATCTATCAAAATATCATAAAATATATTGAATCTTTCAAAATCTCATATTAAATCAACGTGATCAATTGAAAATTCCTTGGAACATTTTAAAATACTCTCAAATATTGCAATACCTTCAAAATATTTTAAGATACCTTGAAATTTAAAAAAAAGTGAAATATTTTAAATCCTTTAAAATCACATCCTAAATTATTAAAATCATTTAAAAATTCCTTGAAATCTACTAAAATATCCTAAAACATATCAAATCCTTTAAAAATTTATATTAAATTACTGTGATCAATTAAAAATTCCTTGGCATCTTTTAAAACTTCCTTGAATATTTAAAATCCTTACAAATCTTTTGAAATCTTTTGAAATCTCTTGAAATTTTTTAAAGCTCTTGAAAATATCTTATAATTAAAAAAATTCCATGAAATATTTCAAATCCTGTAAAATCTCGTACTAAATTATCAAAATCACTTAAAAATTCATTTAAATCTATTAAAATATCCTATAATATATCAAATCCTTTAAAAGCTTTTGAAATCTGTTGAAAATTCCTTGAAAATTTAAAAATGCCCTAAGAAAATATACACATAATTTTATAATTATATACCAAAATCGTTTTAGAAATAGTTGAATTTTAACTTGATTAATTTCTATTAAAATTTTAATTTAATAGTTTAACTAACCTAAGAACAGTTAAATTTTTAATGTTTTAAAATTTTTCTGTTTTATGAATTTCAGTCTGAAATAATTTAATTCAGAGATTGTCCAATTGAAAAAAATACATTAAAATTTTGAACGCATTCAATTTATTCATAATTATTATTTTTTTATAAATAAACTTCCAAGTTTGCAATTCTAAATTTGAAGACTTGAATCCCATCGAGTTAAAAATTATTCATATTTCATAGTTGAAAATGTTTTCAAGGATTTGAAGGATTTGTGAGCATTTTAAAAATTCCAAGGAATTTTCATTGATTACAGTAATTTATTATGATATTTTGAAAGATTTGAAATATTTCAGGGAATTCTCAAATTTTTAAGGAATTTTCATGAGCTTTAAAAAATTTCAAGAAATTTCAAAAGATTTTTAAGGATTTTAAATATTTGTGAATGTTTTAAAAGATGTCAAGTAATATTTAATTTTTTTATAATTTCAAGGAAATTCAAAGAATTTTAGCAGAGTTACTTAAAAAAATTCCAAAGTACTTTAGAAATCTTTAAAAGGTGTCTAGGTTTTTGAAAAGATTTTGAAGGTTTCGAAATACTTGAGAGTATTTTAAAAGGATCAAAGGAATTTTTAATTGATTACAGTAATTTAATATGAGATTTTAAAGGATTTGAAATATTTGAGGATATTTTTAAAATTTTAAGGAATTTTCAAGAGCTTTTAAAAATTTCAAGAGATTTCTACAGATTTTTAAGCATTTTAAATATTTAAGGATGTTTCAAAAGATGTCAAGGAATTTTAAGGAAGTTCAAAGAATTTCAAAGAAGTAGTTTAAAAATCTTTTAAAAAAACGAGAAGATATCTCAAAATATTTTAAATTTATTGCAATATTTGAGAGTATTTAAAAATATTCCAAAGAATTTTCAATTGATCACGGTGATTTAATATGAGATTTTGAAAGATTCAATATATCTTATGATATTTTAATAGATTGCAAGGAATTTTGAATTGATTTCAATAATGTATAGTATGATATTGTAAAAGATTTGAAATATTTTAGGGTATTTTTAAGTTTTCAAGGAATTTTCAAGAGATTTCAAATTTTTTAAAAGCTTTTAAATATTTGAGGATGTTTGAAAAGATTTCACTGAATTTTTCATTCATTTTTTAAATTGAAGTATTTCAAAGAATTTTAATAATTATAGCAAGGTTGTTTGAAAAAAATTCCAAAGTATATTGAAAATCTTTAAAAGATGTCAAGATTTTTCAAAAGATTCTGAAGGTTTCGAAATATTTGAGAGTATTTTAAAAGGTTCCAAGGAATTTTTAATTGATAACAATAATTTCATATGAGATTTTAAAGGATTTGATACATCTCAGGATATTTTATTAGATTCCAAGGAGTTTTAAATTGATTTCAATAGTTTAGTATTTTTAAAATCGCAAGGAATTTTCAAGAGCTTTGTAAAATTTTAAGAGATTTTAAAGGATTTAAAATATTTTAGGTCTTTTAAAACATTTCAAAGAATTTTAAATTATTTTCAATAATTTAGAGCAATTTCAAAGAATTTTAACTATTTTTTCAATTTTTCTGGTTGAAAGTGGAACTGCTTTGTTAAAAATTTAGTTTTTTTTTTGGTTGACGATTTATCAATTTAGTTGACAAAATTTGTTTTCTGAAAATTTAACTATTCTGTAGAATCTTTATTTCTTTTTTCGTTCAAAAATTAATTTCTTTAAACTACAAGAAAATTATACTTCGTGGAAAATAAATTTCTTGCGTGCAAAGTTCATGTATTTGATTTAAAATGCCATTTTTCTTATACAATTCAGCCTTTTGATTAAAAATTTAACTTTTTGTTTAAAAATGTAAACCTTTTGTTTGAAACAAATTGTGAAAATTTTTTTGCATTAAACGCTTTTAGTTGAAAATTTAACTATTTGCATTAAAAGTTAGCCAACTGTTAATTAAAATTAATGTTATATTTTATAATTATAATATTCACATTAATGATATGTAAAATAGTAATAATACTCATACTATACTATATATACCTGAAAAACATAACCTGAAAATTGACTCATGCATGAAATGAAGAATCACGCGAAAGATTAAATTCGCCAATTTCTTCCATTTCTTTCAAATGAGGATCGAGATATAAATAGAATACCACCGAAGTCTTCCGAAGCTATCAGATCGGCAATCATCGTACAGCAGAAAACCGAAGTCGAATCGTGCATTTTCGGCTTACACACGAAGTCACAGCGGAAATAATGCACCTTCTTTTTTGCGGCTCCTGTACGGTAGATATGGTGGGGGTAGATTCCATCCACGATCTGGCAGCTCTGGAAGGAAAGGAAAAAGTGTGTTAAAAAGTTCCAGAAATTACTGGCATTTAAAAAGCTCATGCTTGTAAAATAGAAGTTCAACAAGACAAGGACAGGGAAGTATATATCGCAAATACCTATACACACCCATGAAAAGAAGTAACCGTGTACATGAAGGGGATGAGGCAAGGAAATCTGAAGCAATATAGCACTTGATTTTATCAATTTAAAAATTCAAATTTTAAAGGGATTTTAAAGAAAGAAACTTCGTTTTGCAGAAAATACTCCAATTTCTAATGATATAGCTGAAATATTAATCTATAAAGAAAATTTTTCAACCAAAGGACGAATTTCAGAACAAAACAAAAAAATTAAAATTACAGTACGGAGAGAATCGGGGAAAAGAGTGTGCCCTACCTAATTTAGAAACGATGTGATTTAGAGGTCTCCTGTTTGAGTCTCTTCATTTTTATGTCTTTATGTGCTGAATGAAATAATTCCTCATAAAATTACTTCGGTGGTAGTGGAAAGGCCTCTGGAGGTTTTCTAAAACATTTTCGAAATTGATACTCAGAAATAAATTCTGTTAACATTTTTTATAAACAATAAGGAAACTGACTGGGTTAGCATGAGTTAAAGTGAAAAAGAGTTAACATAGATTTCCCCAAATAAATTCAGTTTGTTTGCTTAAATTTCAAAACTAAAAGCCTAAAATTTTTTCTAGGAGAAAAGATGCATTCGATCTTTTTTCCTTAATTTTAAATTTTTTACACAATTATTCTTGTATTAACAAACTCTTTTTTGGAGTAAATAGTCAACATTTATTATTTTTTAGAATTTTGTAGACAATTAATGAATGTTGTAAGTAATATTTGATTGCTTAAAATATTTGGCAGCTATGTATGTAAATAACTTTAATTTCTTCAATTACTTTTTATGCGCAGTAAGTTGTGAAAATGATTTATTTTCCGGATAACTCTACAATAACTAAAATTAATTTTTGACAAAATAGTTTCACCATAAACTTCAAGAAGTCGAAATTTTTAAATAAGTTGGAAGAGTCGCACGATCCTAGTTCTGTACCTTTTTTTAAAGATTTTCCTTTCCAATATTTTTGCATACAGCGCGCTGTTTTCTTCCCAATATTCAATTCTCCTAATTTCCAAAGTAATCCAGAATACGTATCTTTTTGAATGTTACGTCTTGCAGTGAATTATTGTTATCATTATTTAATGTTATTATTTGTTCTTGATTTCACATTTATCTTTCTTCACATACATAGTTTAAAAGAAATTTTTCTGTTTAGTAAATTTTCTAAAATGTTGTACCTCGAAATCAACTTTTAGCACGAACTAGAAAAATTGTTGCAAAAATCTGAAAATTATACGACAAGGAGCCTGAAATTTCATCTTTAATTTAAGCCGAAGATACTTAAAAAATCTTAATCGGTTCCCGAGATACGATTAAAAATGTGCAATCATATCTGAGTTGAGTTTTAGTCGATGATCACGATTCTCGGCCGGTCTGTTGCTCGCCTTCTTCGTTGAGGCAGGACCGAATAGGCCACGCACAGAAGTGGCGCTTGATGGAGACTCTCTTATACTTTTGATCCTGCTCATGAGTAATTTTTATTTCAGATTATTGTACATTTTAAAAATTATTTATTGTTTTTCTTCAATTATTTACAATTATTTTGATTCAGAATTATAATTTTTCACTTGAATGTGAGGATAATTCTAAATTGAAATAATTGTAAATAATTTAAACAAAATAATGAATGATTAAAAAAATTTGCAATAATTTAAAATGAAAATTGCTGATGAGCAGAATCAAAAGTATAAGAGAGCCCCTATCAAGCAAACCCTCTGTGCGTGGCCTATACGGTCCTGTCTCTACGAAGGAGGCGAGAAGCAGACCGGCCGAGAACCGTAATCGTCGACTAAAACTCAACTCAGATACGATTGAACATTTTTGATCGTATCTCAGGAACCGATAAAGATTTTTTAAGTTTCATTGGCTTAAATTAAAGATAAAATTTCAGGTTCTATGTCTTATAATTTTCTTCAAATTTTTGCAACAACTTTTCTAGGTCATGCTAAATTATGGTTCAAGGCCAGCAGTGATTTTGAATAGTGCTTGCGTCAATCGATCTCATAATTTCCGAAGGTAGTGTATGAGTGCAAAAAATCCAATTTTCACGAAATTAGCGACACTCAATTTTCAGATAAAACTAATATCTTCCATTTGAGATGAAAATGCGATAATTATAATGATCATAATAAACAATATAAAATAATAATAATTACGTCGCTCTCACATATATCTGAGATAACGACTACTTTTGTTTATATTTGCGCTGTGATGACACAATGGAATATTCCTCAGATACACTTGTTATCCATATTATTCACAGAAGTATTACTTAGTTTTTCTCTACTTTTTTGAAAATGAGGATCTTCTATACTTTTGTTTTCACTTTTACCCTCATCGTTGATTCCATTGGTAAATATAATTA
>NC_046658.1:163958520-163971784 GCF_010883055.1 Belonocnema kinseyi | reverse complement strand
TTTATATATTTTTAACAAAAAATTTTAATTTTCAAACAAACAACGTGAATTTAATCGATGATAGTTGAATTATCACCCCTAAAAGGTGAATTTAAAACTACAAGCTCATTTTCAATAAAAAATGTGCATTCTGAACCAGATAGATGAAACTAAATTGATTAATTTATTCATTTCTTACCATACGGTTAGACTGACCCACAAAGAGTTTAAATTTTTAATCAAATTTTATCTGAAGGGCGTCAGAGCATTTAAACATTGAGATCCTGAACGACTAAAAGATCCATAAATCATTAAATCCCGCAAAATACAATCATGTTATTGAACCATAAATATTTTTCCGAATTTGGATGTTTAATTTTTGAAACTCCAAACCGTGAATTTAATATACCAGAACCATTTCAAATCAGTGAAATATATTAAAAATACTAATATATTTAATATCCTGTAAAATCTTTCGAAATCCGTTGGGAATTTTTCAAGCGCTCGGAAAATTATTTTAATTTTTAAAATACCTGGAAATTTTTTAAATTATTTAAAAAGCCTTAAAATTATTTAAATCAATTGAAAATTCCTAGGAATTTATTTACATACTTTTTGAATCTTCAAAATTTTTTAAAATCTTCAGAAACACCGTGAATACCTTGACCGCTTTAAAAATTCCTTTAAATCATTCAAATCCTCTGAAATCTCCTAAAATACCTAAGAGTCATTTACAATATCCCAAAATTTTATAGATCCCATAAAGTCGTTCGATAGCCACCAACATTTTAGTAAATTCCATTCTTCCACTCATTCAAAGCCTTTTTTATAAATCAGAAAACCTTCGTAAAATGGAATTTCTGAAAATTACAAATAAAAAGAACATTCTTGTTAAACAGAAAATGGTAAATAAATAGCAAGTAAACGTGTGTTAAATTCTATAAATTTTCATCAATTTCTCATGGCCTTCTTTAACTGCATCATTATATTCAAAATAAAGATTGTATACTTTGTCTATCTCGTAACGAGCATTATATGTAATGCCTAGGGGTTATAAGTAATGCCTGAATTATATCATTATATGATAAGTTTCGTATATATCAGCAGTCCTTTTACAGAATCATCAAAAAGGAGAGAAAACGACTTTATCCCATCTTCGCCTGAAAATAATGAGGTTTTGACTCAAAATGAAATAGAAAGCCTACTAAGTCATTTGGATTCCACAGAAAATTCAAATGGCGGGAATTTTGGATACCATACGCCTATGCCTCCGACTACTGCAGAACAGGCTAACCAGGGCCATCAAATTATACCAAGACCACACCGTGAGTAGAAAATTCATGTATTTTTTTGAAAATTAAAGAAAATTTGGCAGAAAATTATTTTATCTTGTTAAACAGAAATTTTCAACCAAAGATTTAACTATTTCATTATCTGGCTAAAATTTACCTTTTTTAATCCTAAATGAAATTACTTTTATGAAATTCCAATTAGCTTAATAAAAATTGTTTTCCTACTAAAAGTTTCTATATTTCAGTTGAATTTATGCTTGCAGACGCATCAGTTTAGTTATATTTTAATCTCTTCGTTTAAAAATTTAACTATTTTGCAAAAATTGTTTTTATTGTTAGACAATGATTTATGTTTGAAATTGATCTTTTTAGTTAAAAAGTCATTTAGTCTAGAAAATTCGTATTTTTTAAATCAAATTTTATAGCTTCAAAAAATTTTATTTTTTGGTTTAAATTCAACTATATGTTTCAAAATTACCTTTTATTTGAAAGTAAATTTTTGGTTAAAACTCGTGTTTCTGGGTGTTCCTATTTTTTTTAACTGAAACATCTTTCGTCACAAAAATATTGCAGTCTTGTTTTAAATCGTAAGTTTCAAAAAAATAATGTTTCAATAAAAAAACACCTTAAGATATTGCCGAGGATAATACAAACATAGCTGTAGTTTTTTGATGGGATTTCTGGTTCTATTTATAAGAAATATAATACTTGTAATTAATAGATTTAATGCTGTAAAAAAACTAATAAAATTTTAGTGACGCTTCGTGAACATTGCAGTTCACTTCTTAAGGGCTGACCTGAAACTGAAGTATCAGGTCATGTTGTTCTTATGTATTCTCTCTACGATACATGTGACTGGCCAGAGCGCTTCACCGAGGGGACTGGTCAAACCTGATATGGCCAGTCCCCCCCGGCGGGGCGCTCTGGCCAATCACAGGCATCCTAGAGAGTATACAGTGGTGCCCAAAAGTTTTGGGCCACATTGTTTTTCTGATCTATTCCTTGAAAGGCGAACTCGAGTAAAAATGCATTGATGCAAGAATTATGTATACTATTTGTAGCAAACATTAAGGTAGGTAACATGTTTTGGAAAAAAATTCCATTGTTTTTTTTTCGATTATATTCCATATTGACGTGTGCAAAAGTATTGGGCCACTATGTTCAGATATCTCTAGAAGCCATGCTATGGTAACAACTTCGATTCCTCGCGTTTGTCAATTGCATAATCTATCAGATCAAGTCATTCTGAAGTCAAAATGCCGAGACATACGACCCATGAGATTCGGGAAGCTGTGTAAAATCTTTCTGAATAAGGGAAGATTTCTCGTGAAATTGCTGTCTCATTTAAAATTAGTAAGAGTACTGTAAATAGATTAATTGAGAAACTCAATACTATCCAGAGTCTACTGGACCTCCCACGATCTGGTGGACCACGGAAAACGACAATTCGTGTTGACAAGATCATCAAACGCAAATCAACAATTAATGTCAAGAAGACAGCATCTGAAATTGCCAAAGAACTCCGCGATGAAAACCTTGCCAACGTGAGTAGGAGCACTATGGCTCGTTGTTTAAACAATATGGGACTGTTCCGATGGGTTGCTGTTAAGAAACCCTTGATCAGCAAGAAGAATCAGAAGGCCCGATTGGATTTTGCGAAGAAATACCAACACTGGACTCCGGAGCAGTGGGCTAAAGTATTTTTTTCTGACGAATCGATGCTCAATCTATTCGGATGTTATGGTAATAAGTATGTTCGACGTCCGAAAAATACCAGATACGATTCGTGGTATCAAATTCCAACATTTAAACACGGAAGTAGATCAGTCATGGTTTGGGGCGCTATGTCTTCGCAAGTAGTAGGTCCACTGCACAAGATTGAAGGCAGCATGGACAAAGTTATGTATCGAAATATTATGGCAGAAAAAATATTACCATATTCTAGAAGAAAAATGCCCAAAAATTAGATTTTCCAGCAAGATAACGATCCTGAACGTAAGTCGAAGCTGGTTCAGGAATTTTTGAAGGGGCGAAAAGTGAAGCTTTTGGATCATCCAGCTCAATCTCCAGACCTAAATCCGATTGAAAATTTGTGGGACACACTCGGAAGACATGTTAGAATGAAGAAACATTCGAACAAGGATGACTAATGGCGAACTCTTCAGGAAGAATGGGAAAAAATACCGAAAGACTACGTTAAAAACTTAGTTGATTCAATGCCTTGACGATGTGCTGCTGTAATTGCTGTTCAGGGTATGGCTACAAAGTATTAGTCAATAAGCAACGGAATAATAACTTTCTTGTGATTTTATGAACGTTAACTATCCTATGAACCAATGGGATAAGTTATTATTATTTTTGAACAGTGTCGTTACAAACAATATGAATGGAATTGTCAACAAACTTCATTAAAAATATGTAAATGTTGTAGTTTTGTAGTTCAATAAAATACTGAAATTTTGTATATATTTAATTTTACTCAACTGCTTTTATTCACCAAATATAGTCAAAAATGTGTTTGGCCCAAAATTTTTGCACACCACTGTACATAAGAACAACATAACCTGATACCTCAATTTCAGTTCAGCCCTGAAGAAGTGAACTGCAATGTTCACGAAACTTCGGTAAAATTTTGTAGTTTTTTACACGAGTGAAACCCGAAATATCTCGTATTATCAAAACGTGAAATTGATTAGCTGGATCCTGTTGTAGCCAGGAGTCAGGCTAGATGCAATAAAACCAATTGTGAGTTGATTAATTACCAATTAGTGAGACTTCTGAGAAGTTGTGCAATGATAAAAACTTCTCTAGGTATATTATTTGTTGGTTTGGATACTTTGTTGGGTTTCTCGTGGGACAATTTTTACTTTTTACGTCTATAGACTCTTTTGTGTTATGCAACTTGAGACTTGTTTTGTTGAAAGTTCTAGGGTTGTGCTTTGGTTAGTCCCAAGTACTTAATAGTCGAACTAATAACCAAAAAAGATGAACTTTCGACAACAAATTAAGTAGGCCATATTTTGGATTTAACTAAAGAAGACAAGTTTGCAATCGAATAATTAGACGCTCAACCAAAATAAATGAATCGTCAACCGAACAGTTGCACGTTGAACTAAGAAGGATGGCATAGCGAAGGCCGAAATGAAATAGTAGATAAACTGTGCCGGTTTTGGGACACATCAGCCGGTGAAAAAGTTATCATTGAGTTACCAATAGTCGGTAACTCGTTCGGTGAGCTAGATTACTTCTACGAATCTAAGACCTGGTGGACCATAGGCAAAATGCTTATTTATCTAGTGGGAATGGAAATAAGAAGGTGGAAACCTGCAATAACGACCGTCAAATCCGAGGTTTATTTGGATTTATTTCTACTGAGTCTAAATACCGGAATTAAAAAGAGTAATTGTATTTTGGAAATTAAAATTGGCGGATCCAATATGGGTGACACAAATTATCCAAATGTTAAGAACATTTATCGGTAATCTCCTTGAATCCTCTAGACATCGATTGAAAGTACTGTAAGATTCGTTGCTAGCGGGGCTCTTGATTGAATCAATTATCTAGAACCGTCGATATCTGAGTTCTACCTAAACTCTAGAAAGATCAATTGATTTAGGTTTGTATTCGAATACATGTTCTCTTGATTAAACTTTCTAGAAGGATTTATATTCGATGTAATCTTTACCCACGTTGGAGAAAGAACAATCAAATTGTGTAGACTTTCTCGGCTATAGGTAAAGATTGAATCCAACAGGGCTTTGCAGTACATAAGGCTGTAGAGCGGAGTTTTACATTATTTAGGGTTGTGCAGTGGGCTTACAAAAAACATACGATTGCGCAAAACTGTTAGATGGTATACAAAATCGCATGGGCAAATTTCTTGCTTTCCGTGTGCTTTCCTCAACATATATTTTTTTCTTTTTTTCACTTAATTTTGTATGAGGTCACTTACACAGAAAAAATGTGTGCACTGTGAAGATTTTTTGTAGTAGAAAACTTAACGTATCTCTGATGTAAACACGTTCCGTAATATTAATTAAGTGATCCTCCATACGAAATTTAACTGTTTCATTGTTTTATTCTGGTGAATTCTTTAATTTTGACGCAGAGATGTGTGACCCATATTTCTTTGCCTTAATCTGGTAACTAGATCTTGCAAAGATAAAATATTTCTTCACTAATTTTTATGAAATTCTTTCCGTTGGCGATAAGATTGATTTTTAATTTACTAGGCGGACGTTTCCTTTTCCAGTTTGCATAATCGTTTTAAATTCCTTTTTCATCCGTCAGTTCATGATTTAGCAATTTTTCAGAAATTGGTTCGTTATATTCGCCTGATGATGATGATGATGATGATGATGATGATGATGATGATGATGATGATGATGATGATGATGATGATGATGTACCAATCTCGCTTAATTCTTACGAGTCATTTACTTGATTGATGTTTATTTTCTCTTCCGATTGTTCGCAAATGTTTTCATTTTAAATAGGGTGCATTCTCAAAAGCGTGTCAGCTACTGTGTTTTCCTTTCCTTTTTTTTAAACAAAACGCTGTATGTGTATGCTGTTGTGTGAAATCTCCACCTTTTTAATATGTAAAATAGGCCTTTTGCATTGAAACGACACTTCAAACCTTGATGGTCGCTTGAATTCGGAATTAGCACCAGAGAAGGTACTGTCAAAACCGCTTAAATTCTCTGACTATTGTTAACGTTTTCATTTCAGTAGAGGTGAATTTTAGCTCAGGTTCATTTTGAGTTTTGCAGATGGAAGAAACTATGTGTCGCTGTTGAGATAAAATGACACCCAGTTTAACATTAGTTACATTGCTGGTCAAAATAAATTTCTCCTTCAAGTTAGAATATCTTACGTCATATCCACAAGAGCGTTGTCAGCGCTTTCAGAAGACCGTGGGTCCAACAAACAAATTATCTATGGTAGGAGACTCAGGGAACGTTAGTCTAGGATGCATCTTAGATTTTGTCTTAGTATAGTTTCCTTTTAAGCTAGGGAAAGGCGCTTTGCGCAATGAGTGTAGCCTACGCGCGGCGGTTTGAAGCCGTCTTTCCGAAAACGCATCAAAAATTATCCAAAAAGACTTTCTCAGCAGCTGTGCGCTATATGTACAAGAAAGTCAAAGAACTTTGTAAGGAACTGAGTGAAGCGTTATGAAGAGTTAGGAAACGTTGACGAGTTGCCAGGCAGGGGCAGGACGTGTGTGACCTCGAAAAAGGATGATGAAATCATTATCAAGCTTTTTGAGAAGCTCCTCACCTATAATTTGCGACAAACTTAAAAAGTCTTGTCAAGAAAGGAAGTAAATATAAGCCTACAGACGTGCGCGGCCTACCATTCGTCCAACGAAGCGTTAAGCATCCGGTCAAAATCCATGTGAGGGGTTGCTTCTGCAAACTGGGTTTTGACATCTTGCATTTTTTCACTTACGGCTTTAACGCCGAAGGGATCTCTTAAATTTATCAGATGGTTTGATAAAATCTGCAGAGAAGTGGCTTCGGCAAGAAAATAGAGAATGGATGCTTTGAGAAAAAACGAGCCAAAAAACTGCAGCCGCCTTTGAAGCCAGTAAAAAGTGGAAAATGGGTTCACTATCTTGAACTGGCCCTCACAATCTCCAGACGCAAATACCATAAAAATTTGTATTTTACAGTAAAGCAGAAGCTTCATGAGAAGCGTGTCTTCAACATGAAATAGCTGATTCGACACCTGCGTGAGATTTAGAGATACCTACCCTGCACTATGGCCAAAAGTTTGGTGGAAAGCATGCATCAATGCTGCCAAGCTATAATCGACAAACGTGGGGACTGGACGACATATTAGGTAAATGCATTACAGTTCAAATGCTTTTTTTAACCTCTGTTGCTGGTTTTCATAAATATCTTATTCCGATATAATATATTCTTCTTCCGTTACTTCTTGGATGCAATTCCCACGATTCGAAGGTCGACTTCCCGAGGCTTGTGTATAACATTCTTTCATTAGAACTTTATGAGAGCATTTCTTTTGTAAGGATGGCTTCATTTGGATTTCTTACTCTTTCGTTCGACAACCTTTTTTGAATCCCAAGATCAATAATGAATTATAGAGTTAGTTGAATGCCCCTTCGAATTGCCTTCAGCTTTGACCAATTAAAGCAAAGTAAAATTGACTGCTGGGCCTTAGGCATTGTCGCCATGAGCGGTGAATCTTGTAAATGTATCAACCTTAGTTAACTGAATCTTTAGAATGACGTTTTCTGTAAGAAAACGCAAACATGACTGAAAGATTTAGACATAAACATACTGAAAACAAAAAATAAATCTTCGATTTCTTCTTACAGAATGCAGTTCACAGTCCGACAGGAATCCTCATAGTAAACGGAATCTTGGTCCTTCTTCTTCTAATCCTACTGGAAGGCAATATTCTTCTGACTGGACTTCTCGAGAGGAGGCTTGTTTTCGATCCAGGTCCAGATCTCCTGCTAGAGTGCCTCCGTTTATTGAAATACTTGGATATTCACTTCAACAGCTTGGATATATTCGGCTTATTCCCCACACAAATGAGGGAGTTCAATTCGAATTTCGAAGATATGTGTTTTCTGTCGATATACCAGTTAGACTGCTAGGAAATCGTACGTACTATGCTCCTGTGCCAAACCAAGAATATATTACATTATCAGCATCCAATCGTGACATTTATGCAATATTGCAGTATAACGGCGTTCTTCGTGGAATATATCGGAATAATTATCGACATTCGAGAGTAAAACTAAATATGATCAGTGGCTCAGTTGATAACTTAACACCAGATGAAAGCAGGGATTGTCCAGTAGGCGAACGTCACCCAATATTCCCAATCAGTTTTTCAAAAGCTTTTGCAAATTACGATTCACTGCAGTTCGAACAGAGTCCCAATTACGAACGCAATCCTGATTCTTCTTCTTCTGCCAGACAGCATTCACCTGACCGCACATTGCCTCAGGAGCCTTCTTCTCGAGCTAGGTCCGTGCCTCCTCCGGGTAGGCCTCCTTCTGTTCAAGCACTTGGATATCCAATAGAAAAACTTGGATATCTTCGGCTTATTTCTTGCACAAATCAGAACATGCGATTTGAATTTCGAAGATACGTTTTTCCTAAAGATAAACCAATTCAAATGCAAACAGATAGGTTTGAACACTCCCGAGAATATATCGTATTATCGACATCAAATGGTGATATTTTTGCAATATTGGATTATAGCGGGACACTTCTCGGAATTTATAGGACAGATAAAGCTCATTTGCGAATCAAAATAAATATAATGAGCGGCGCAGTTGTTAATTTGACCCCAGATGAAATCAAAAATTGTCCAGTAGGCAAAAATCGGATAATCTTTCCAAACAGTTTTATTAGAGCCTTTGCAAATCAGGATTCACTGCAGACTGAATCGAATCCTCATCCCGCAGTTAATCCAGGTTTTTCTTTATCTTCCAGACAAAATCCGCATGAGCAGATTACTTCTCAGGAGCCTCACCAACAGGCCAGGTCCAAGTCTCCTCCGGGGAGGCCTCCTTCAGATCGAGTATTTGGATATACATTAGATCAACTTGGATATATTCGGCTTATTCCTCAGGAGAATCATAACCGGCAGTTCGAATTTCGAAGATACTTTATTCCCACCGATAAACCAATTCGATTGCGACTGGACCATAATAGCTACGTACCTGTGCCAGCCAAAGAATACATTGTATTATCAACATCCCATGGTGACGTTTTTGCAATACTGGATTATGCTGGGATTCTTCATGGAATATATTCAGTAAGAAGGGCTCATTCGAGAATGAAAATAAACATGATAAGCGGTGCAGTTGAAAAAATGATCGAAAATGAAATAAATGAATGCCATGTAGGCAGATTTTACCCAATATTTCCTCGATGGTTTAAGAAATATGTTTCAAATGAAGATTCTCTGCAGCATGTGTATCATTAATGCCATCGAAGATAAATAAGCAAAAATTGAATGTTTTTTGTAATCCGTGGACGGATTTAAATTGAATTAAAATATATAAATGCCATAATATTGACATTAACAATCTCAAGAAGTAATTTATTGGAATATCTTGACCTAAGGTTAGGATATCGAACTTCAGCGATTTTGACCATTTTCATGTTATTGACGAGCACTGGAAACGTCCAATATAAAAAATTGTCATTCGTTGTCAACACATCGGTTATTATATCTGCAAAGTTTTGAAAAGATTAATAGAGTATTTTTAAATAATAATAATAATAAGAATAATAAGAAAAAAGTTTCAGAAAATATCCACGATGCGGAGATCAAAAGATTTTTTTTTTAATGAAAACTTTCTAATGAAAACGCTATACTGGACATCCGTACACAGCCCATCAGTAATCAGCAAATACAAGAAACTAAATTTAATATTTTAGCAATGAATATATATTTGCAACTTGTTCCATTAATTTAAAATCAACTAATTATAATACGGAACAACGATTGATAAAACTATTATTGTAAGGTCTTTTTTAGCCTTTTACGATAAACAAATTATTCAAACAATTACAATTTTATAAAAAAAATTAATGCTTGAATATGTCAAGTTCGACAATATATAAAAAACCTGAAATAGTTAATTAGAATGTAAATTTCATTTTGATTTGTAAAGAATTTTTAAAACAGACACTCTAAGCTCAATGTTTGTTCCAATTTTGGATGGTTCACATTATCTGTTTTTAGAAATAAGTCTTGAATTTGTTACTTTTAATACTTATATTTTGAATTTTTAAATTTTAATAGGTTGTTTCAGAATGAAGCATAAACTCTTTTTTCTATCAAAATTATTGTTTCAAAAAATCAGTTATTTTGTTAAATATCAACAGATTACAACCTTGAAAAAGCTAAAGTCATGTATTAATTTAAGAGTGCATAATTATTTTCATAAAATCGCCTATTTAGTATTTTCGAGAAAGGGAGAAAAATTTATGAATGCATATAATTGAAACGAACATGATGGCACATTGCATTTTCGAAGTTACTCGAAAAATTGACAGATTCAAATAAATGCAGTCTAATTCAGTTTTCATCCCCTTAATTTGCAAATAAAAAATACGCAATTAACGGAGTCGCATTTAAATGGGCTCTTTCCCCCTAGGTTGCTTAAATATTTTTTATGTACAAAAAACTAAAGTATATAGCCAAATTCAAATACATGGATAGCTTTACGATTCAAAAAATACGTAGAGACATTTTAGTAATGCATCTGCTAATGAACTTAAAATTGTTTTCAACCGCGAAATTAGCCCTAGCACATGTAACTAACCCCATATCATAACGCTCCATATCATAACGCGGCATTATATACGAGTTTGAATGTACTTGAATTCATAAGTTTATTTTTCCTAACAATTTGCGCGTCTCCACATCAGCTTTATGGGGTGAATAACGGAGCGTTAAAGTAAAAAATTATATTATTGAAAACAAGCTGTTCGGCCGAAGCCGTTTAGCGATAAAACTGTATGAACGCTTATAGAATCCAGCTTATAATTAAGGAATTATAACCTGATTTAAAACTCATTCCTGATTGCAGAGCTAGGTTCGCAGTCCAATGGATCGCCTGGTGATGCAGATGAACCCAGTTCTCCTCATCAGGGACGTGTTGCTTCTCCTACTGAGAGGCCTCCTAGGAGAAGGGACTGCAGGATTTCAAGCACCTGGTTTTTTAGGCGACATGCTGTGGCCCCTCGTCATGGTTCCAAGAGCGCCCCGACGATCCTCGGAAAGCAAAAAGCGTTTCAAAATTTTAAATAATCCGTCAGAGCCATGAGAGGAAAGCTGAAGCCCTACCGCGCTTCTACTTCGCTTCCAAAAACGGTCGCGAAATGCAGCAAGTTATTAGTAAATTCGTGGGCGGTAGTCGTTGTTTCGTAACTCTATATTCTTCTCACGTGTCGTTCGCACTTAACGAGTACAAACGCTAGTTCCAATACAAAAAGCCCACGATCAGCGATTCCAAATATTAATTTGATTTACACTTAATGTCTATGTAACAACACAGCTTCATGCATGCACCGAGTAACATACACATATAATACACATATAATACCACGTTCTTCATTATATAGAGCCAATATCGAGCTTCTAGCTAATAGGTAAGGACCGGGGATACTCATCATCCCACTACTAAGGCATTAAACCTTTATGCACCATGTGTGCATAGCGTGATCCAGAAATTGGATGACTCACAGATAGTTATTTTCGGTCTTAAGGATTTCAAGCAAATAATCGTCGGCGATTAAATAAAATTACTATTGTCGACTTGGTCTTTAAACCTGAGAAAGGGTCGACCTTTTTAGGCTTGGATAACTGTCTTTATTTCCGGGAAATTTGTCGCAAACTTCTAGTTAAAGACCCAGCGTCTCTATTATTGATTTTGATGGGGTTTGAAAATTGATGCGCTGCCGTTGAATTTCTGTGAAAATACTCAGCATGCATCTCATGAGAACACTTTCAGTAGCACTGCTATAGCCAATATAGCCGTCAAATTCATGAGAGGAAAGAGATAAAGCTAAAATCGGTTTCAAACATTATTTGCAAATGAGATTTTGATTCTAGATACTGTTCCTTCACATCATAATGATTTTTAATTATTAACTAAAAGTGACAAATGTTTATTGGTAGTGTGTCTAATTTAATTGTGAATTCAAAAGAATTAAATTAGAATTTTCAGAATTCTGTGAGAATTCTAAAGAATACAGAATAAATAAAAAATAAAAACATGACTTAAGTTAAATTCAAACATAGCGAGCCTTAATTATTTTGTACCTTAAGGTTTTGAGGCTCAACTCTACCATTCATAATTTTGAAATAAATGCAATTGCAGCAAATCGTTGATTATCATTAAGTTTATCAAAGCTTTTATGCGCCCCTCTTCAACAAAAAATGTATCTTTATTTGATACGAAAAATGTAAGGTCGAGATTTATTATATCCAAGAATTATTACGCGTATCTTTGATTGAATGATCAGAAAGATTTTTTAAAAAAGAAACATTGAATTCAGCCAAACAGATTAGACAAAAATGTGCTGATACTTTTTTTCTATTTCTTCTTGCAGAATGTAGTTCACAGTCCACTGGGAAGCCTCATAGCGAACGCGATCCTTGTCCTTCTACTTCTTCTTCTGCTGTCAGACAGCATTCGTCTCACCGAACTTCTCAAGAGGAGGACCTTTTTCGTGCAAGGTCCAGGTCGCCAGCTAGAGTGTCTCCGTCTATAAAAATACGTGGACATTCCCTTGCACAGCACGGTATACCAATTAGCCTGCGAACAGTCAATAAGTACTATGCTCCAGTGCCAAACCAAGAATATATTGCATTATCAGCACCCAATCGTGAAATTTATGCAATATTGGAGAATAACGGCGTTCTTCGTGGAATATATCTCACAAGTTTGCAGCATTCGAGAATAAAAATAAACATGATGAGCGGTGCGTTCGACAATTTGACGCCTGATGAAATAAGGGATTGTCCAGTAGGTAGAAATCGCCCAATCTTTTCAATAACTTTTATTAAAGCTTTTCCAAATTACGATTCACTGCAGTCCGAACAGAATCCCAATGAGCAGGCATCTGCTCAGGAGCCTCCTTTTCGCGCAAAATCTATGTCTCCTCCGGGCAGGTCTCCTTCTGATAGAATACTAGGATATTCATTACAGCAACTTGGATATGTTCGGCTTATTCCTTGCAAAAATCACAACCAGCAATTTGAATTTAGAAAATACGTTTTTCCTACTGATAAGCTAATTCAAATGCTATTCGATAAGCTGACCTATGTCTTTAGCCGAACCCGAGAATACATTGTATTATCGACATCCATTGGTGAGGTTTTTACAGTAATGGATTATACCAGGTGTATACATATGAAACCGGTATTTTTTCAAGAAAAAAACACATTTATTTCAAGAGAATGATAACAAATATTTTATTCAAAGTATGCGC
>NC_046658.1:163924476-163958420 GCF_010883055.1 Belonocnema kinseyi | reverse complement strand
TACGCCAATTAGCACAAATGGTAAGTTCCGACAGTGCCTACAAGTGTGCCTACTGGCCGCTAGATGGCAATACCGGTTTCATATGTATACACCTGGTAATGACATTCTTCGTGGAATATATAGGGCAAACTCAACTCAGTCGCGAATAAAAATAAATATAATAAGCGGCGCAGTTGATAATTTGACCCCATGTGAAACCAGGTATTGCCCAGTAGGCAAAAATAATCCGATATACCCGTACAATTTTATTAAAGCTTTTGCAGATTACAATTCACTACAGACAATATGGAATTATAATGGCGAAGGTGATCCAAGTTCTTCTCCTCCTCACAGACAACATCCTCTTGAGCGGACTTCTTTTTCGAAGCCTCATCTTGATGCTAGCTCTACGTCTCCTGTGGGCTGGCCTCCTACTGACCAAGTACTTGGATATGCATTAGAATAACTTGGATATATTCGACTTATTCCTCACGCAAATAAGAACCGGCGATTTGAATTTCGACGATACGTCATTCCTGCGAATAAACAATTTCGATTGCTCTCTGATTATATTTATATTCCCGTGCCAACCCGAGAACATATTGTATTATCAACATCTGATGGTGAAGTATTTGCAATACTGGAGTATACTGGGATTCTTCGTGCTATATATGCGACACTTTCGGGTTACCCGAGGATAAAAATAAACATGGTAAGCGGTGCATATGACAAAATGACCGCAATTGAAAGGAGCGAATGTAACGTAGGAAATAAATACCCCATTTTTCCACGTTGGTTTAATAAAGTTGTTACAAATGAAGATTCTCTACGACATGTGTACCATTAATTCCATACGAAGAAGATAAAATAAAGTATAATATAAATTATGGTTATCGAGGCTTATTTCTTTTGATCTTTTGCTAATCCCTGTAAGGTCGCTAGAAAATCTTTCCCACGAATATTTGAAATTTATAGAGCTCAAGCTGTTAATAGAATTCGAATCATTTTTGCAATAGTAGCATATAATTATTAGGAATTGGAATATAATTTTTAAAAAATTTAAAGGAAGAAAGAAAAACAAGACCAAAATTTCTTATTCAATTTTTTACTCAAAAGCGTAAGCGAAATTTTATTTTGAATATAAATATTTCTATTGTTTATCATTTTATACATCCGCAGTAACATTGAAAGACGATAACTTATAGAATTCATTTATTGATATCATCTCCTCGATTGCAACGATCAATGATAAGACAAACATATAATGCCTACTTAAATTTTGTGCATAAGAATTAATTTTCAATTGCCAGGCAGTTAATTTTTATGAAAAATTTCAGTCGTAAAACAATAAAATAAAGTTCAATTTTCATCCAAAAAGTTTAATTTTTAATACAAAATATAACAAAGCCTACAAGGTCATTAGAGGAAAGCTCGAGCCCTACCTCGACTTCTTATTATTATTTCAAATTATCATTTATTAGTGCTCTTGCGATTATAAAAAAATTTCTAATCGGGTGAACTCGGTTATACATTATAACCACGGACCCATGAGACATGCTGTTTATTGTTTTGCACAAGGGGATCAACGCCAAACAGAATCGTATTGCACTGAAGGAATCTCCCTGAAATATAACCGTCGTAATACGTATTGATCTGCTTATCCTAGGTTGTCCATGATCAAAATACTTCATTCTTGTACCCCAAAGCCTCACTGCATGACTTAGAAAATTAATAATGCGTGAGCAGATTTTGTAAAGTTTTAAGACTTCAAGCAAATATTCATGCGGCACAGAAGCAAACGCTTGCTTGTATTCAATGTATGCCATGTGTAAGTTCCTTTGATGCTTACGAGCTGTAAGATATTTTTAAATTGTTGGAAGGCAGGCTATCGGTCGAAATTCAGATGAAAGTCATCAGAAGCTGTGATGTTCGTCAGTCGAATTTGAGGGCTATTTTGGCCCTTGCTTTCTCCAGTTTGAACCACACAGTGTCCAAGTTTCGTCTATTCACTTTTCCACAAACACCCGACCAGCAGTTAGTCATATTTTCTAATTAAGAGACTCCGGTGTCTGGCTGGTTATTTTGATTTACACTCAGTTAACGATAGAACCTTCTATCATCTGTCTGAAAGTTTCGATTTTGTTGCCTTCGTGCGCTACTTTTATTGTACCGACGCAGTCTGACAGTAAGAGCAGCAAGTCTCTGTCGTTAGGAGTCTATAATCTCATCCACTGTTGCTAGTGTTAATGTCTCGATGTGCAAATTATGGATGATTTTAGTAACATGATTTATCAGTATGGCATAACCAAAATTCCTTTCAAGGTACTGTTATTTTTCTGAGATTACGCTATGCATATTATCGTTATTTATATCCGGATGTGGTTCTAGTGGATCCGGTACATGATGATCATTATCCCTAGCACCTATGCCTTCGGCTTTAATCAATTCTTCGTTGTCCACATCTTCCAAAGCAGGTTCATCATACGAAGCTGCTCTTCCACTTCCATTTCGATAGAAGCTATTTCAACAGCCGAAATCAATCTGTTTACAGATATTGAGCGTTTCTGATCTTCCAGATTCTGCTCATTTATTTTTATGGCTAGCTCTTTGTATTTAAGTAAGAAGAGTCTATGCTGTTCTCTCATCACACTCTCTACTCACACTTTTTTTGGTTGCTGAATCTCTGCTTCTACCTCTGCTTGTATAAAGCCATCCACCTCTGGATGATGTGGTGGTGCTGCATCATCAATATGTTGAGAAAAAACATCAGCTGATCCTGCTTGACCGTACAACGCGGATTTTTCTTACTGATGTTCATTGCGCCGCTGTGACATTTGCGTAAAAATGTAGTCGGCTGGAGGGTCCGAACCAAAACATCTCTTATAAGTGCAACTGATGTTCTGCTTCTGAGCACTTCTTGTCGATTTTCTTCATGGGAACTAGCACTTTTTGTTATCCCGGTCATATATGAAATGATTGATTGGTAGTTAATATATGATCATCAAAAGTGAGTAAAAAGATATTTGCCAAAAAATTGGATGCATTAAAAACTTTTGATTTTATGAAGGTCTTTTTACAGCAAAAAATCGCTTCATACCTGATCTTAGAGCGTTTATACATTACCTTCTTACCAAAAAGCTATGTTTATTTATACAGAAGAATTTATTGTGGGAAGTTGTCATACTCAACAATTTTAGGTAAGAAGTAGTGAAAGTAATATGATTACAATGTTTATTATATATTTTTGAGGTCGTTGTAAATGAATCCGAAGTTTATTTTACCCGATCACGTCAGGATTTTCCATAAACTCAAAAAGTATTATAAATATCCACAAATAAATAATAATTCTAGCCTGGCTGTCACGTCAATTTTAATATATGTTTTTCGTTTCGCTGAAACCTAATTCGAAGTCCATTCTTCCCTACCAGTTCAGGCTTTTGAATTAACCTTAAAACAATATTATCATTTAGCCGTAATGTTGAGGACTTTAGGGGAACGCAGGGCGAACGGTTTCGCCCAGAGGACGAGATCATGGAAACTCGTCAGTAGGGAAGATGGAACGAAATTACGACGGCGGATATCTATTACATGATGAATAAAGACACAGAGAAATATGAAAGAAAGCGCAAACAGCACTGATTGCACAGATAATTCAGTCAGCAAATAAACCGTTAAAATTATTAAGGTTATGTGCCTATTAGAATTTTGGATTATAGGGTTAAGCAATAGGGTGAAATCGAGGTGGGATTCGGTTTCAGTGACACATATAATAAACATATAATAAACATATAATAAACACTGTCTGAACCCAGATCGGAAAATAGTATATTACATTCCTAGGTCAGTAAATTACGAAATGTCTCAGATCACATGTCATTATCGGACGAGGTGTTGGAAGTCATCTTGACAGTTTTGATAATCAGACGATCATAATGTGAGTTATGAAATAGTGATCAAGATAGAAGAAATTTTAATCGCTTTTTTCTTTCAAAAGTACATTTTTTTAACAAGGCAAATAGAGTCGCGCGATCAAACTCGATTGCTTCAAATTTAAAATTAAATATGTTTTTTTATTTCTGAATTCAATTAAAAAACATCTTAAAGAAAAATAATTTTTTTTCATATTCTAAAGTCAGGTAAAATCTTATGTAACTGATAAGTACATGGCAAAGCCAGCATTATATGGTTCCTGAGGCTTTTTGGTTTCTTCGTTTTGAAAAAATGGAAAAATAAAAACTGGTACAAACTGTTTTTAAATTTACCTGCATTCTGCCAAAAAATGCCCTAAAAAATTTAAAAAAGCCAATAAAATGAACAAATTCTAAGGGAATAATATGTTTATCTATGAAGTTTGTGAATTTTGTAAACAATTAAAGTTCTTATGAGAAACATTTACCTATGTCCTGTGATTGTAAAAATGTATTACTTTCTGGAATTATTAACAAATCTAATGAATAATAAAAGTGAAATTTTCTCTGAAAAACAATTTCCAATCACTTAAAAAGTTAATATCACCTGCTCCTTGTTCAATTGCAGTCGATCATTGTCGTTTAACTACTTTTGCTACGTACATATAATTTCTTAAATTGAAGAATTTAAGAAATTATATACCTTAAATAGAAACTGAGATCTTCCAGCTGAAAAAAAACTATTGGTATGGAATTAAAGAATATAAATGTGTACGAATACTTTTCATGCGCTGTAAATCTGAAAAATGTATTATTTCCTGGTGTTATTGACCCACTTCATGAATGTTTCGAGTTTAATTTTTCTTTGGAAGACAATTGTGTACAAATATTTAATCTTGTATTTCATAGTTTAGCCGGAACATTTCAGCAAAAACATTTCGATTGATAAACTAGAACCTGTACTTAAAATTGCTGGCTAATTAAATCATTCTGCAACTTCGGCAGGAAATGGGTGACACTCAATTTTGATTTAAAACCAATACCTTTCATTTGAGATAAGAATTTCATCATTATCATTATTTTAATACAAAGTTCAAAATTACTTAAATTATCTGCGAAGTTAAATCTCGGAATTTATTAATTTCGTTATCACAAATATAAGTGTGATTATGAATACTTGTGTATTCATTTGTTCTCTGTTTATGCAATGGAATATTCCTCAGATATACTTGTTAACAAAATTATTTACTAAAGCATTTATCAGTTTTATCTCTACTTTAAGAAGATGAGGATGTTCTATACTTTTGTTTTTACCTTGATGGTCATCGTTAATTCTATTGGTGAATATAATAATTTAACATTATGTCTAATTTTTATTATATTTTATGCAACACATGCATCAATATGGCTTTTGCTCAAGTCTTTTGAGTGAACCTAAATTCCCCCCTTTCAGATTGAGGTCATATATCAGGTGTACAGAAAAGTTCCTCCCGTTTTTAGAATATGGCGATTTTTTTTAATATAGTTTTATGGATATCACTGACGCAGTACTAAACACAGCTCTGTTGTTTAACGGAAAAACTAGCAAGTGACTTTTGCAAAGAGGTCATTTTCTCATGCGCATGTATCGGAAAATAGTCTCTATTGCAAATGTAACTTATTAGGTTTTTCTGTTGGATAGCAGAGCTGGTTATTTATTTTGAGAACAATATGCGCAGAAAACATTAATTAGACCTAGAACAGCTAATAAAATCAACATCAAAACGAAATGTTTTTGGTATGAAAATGTTTTTCTGTATTTGGTGGGATCGTTCCTCCCAAAATAGCCTAGTTACCAGAGCCTTGGAAAAGGTTGGAAAAAAAACAAAAGGAAAATCTAATGGTCACTATATTGATTAAATTTGTCTTGTTATTTAATTTTTATGAATAAATAAAAAATGCAAAAAAGAGGGACGAACTTTTTTGCACACCTAATATACAGGAGCTATTTGCGTATTAATTACGACACAGATATACGTGGCCATTAAATAAATACAAAATTGAAAAGCAGCACCATGGCGGGGCCAGCGCAACTTTTCGTTGGCGCCAAAATTAGCAAAAAAAAACTTTGTATGGGTGTATTATTTTCTTCTTAATTTGTTCAAATTTGTCCAACCAAGTTCGAATCCTAAAAGCTACCCCTTTAATAGGATATGAAATACAGCGATACGCCATCTGGTGGCTAAATTTTGGACTAAATAATGGGGTTGTTTTAAAAAGGCTGTGTGCTATTCCGTTGATATTCAGAGTGGAATACAAATAATTTTTTTGAGTGCGATGACTAAAATCAACAAATAAAAAAAAATGTCCGATAGTACAGAAATAGACAATTTAAGTACGAAATTCAGTCCTAGGAAAAGCAAAAGCAAAAGATGTTGCTCTGCTTTCGGATTTTCAAGCAAGGCTTGCATAAACCTAGATTTTCGGTTTTATTAATTTCCCTTGCCTAAAAAAGTTTTGTTAAAGTGATAAATAAAAGTGGATTTGAAGAAATGATCGATCGGAAAAAGCAATGGGAAATGTGCTAAAAATAAGGAAGCAGGTAACCTCAAATATGTGTTTTTGTTCTCTGCATTTTAAAATTGAGGATTACTCATTTCCAACAGGTAAGTTCACATTTATTTCTAGAGCAAAATATATTTTCTAACATTTTTAATTTATAAATAATTTAGGTATACGATTTAAGTCATCTTGATTACCCATAATTTCATTTCATAACCTCAAAAATTTAACAGGAAGTAATTACAAGTTCTCCAAAACACATGACGCAAATTCGTCCTTATTTCTTATACATATCGAAAATATTTTAAAAACCTGAGTTTTGCCTGGCTGAAGTTGTTTCAAAAACTGCCAAGAAAATATTAATATTATTATAAGAAAGAATATTTTTGTAGATTGCAGTGCAGGAAAGAGGTACTTAAAGACAACTGCCATCATATCTTGCAAATTACCGAAGGAACATTTGACAAATCAACTGAAAAATTCCAAAAAAATGCTGAAAGAATATCTAGAGAACAAAGAAGAATAAATCGAGAAGTACTCTATCTGATTGATAAAGGAGTCCAAGTTAAAAGCAGGGACTTGGTTGATTTCAATTTTAGCGTCTGCATATCAACTGATAAGGAATTATGTACTACCACCGAAATTCCGAACTTTAAAGTTTTAGAAATATTCATTAAAATTGTTGAAAGGGTTGCTACACGATTAACTTTTTATACTGGGAAACTGACTGTCCGTGATAGGATTATTTTTACTTTCTGAAAAATGTTCATATAATGTCCAGCTGATCGAGGAAGATCGTCTAGTAAAGTCACCCTTTCCAAGAAACAAAAGTCAATTTTCACAAGCAGAATCATTAAATACAGGAAGCACTGCAAGTGCTAGAGTACATATTAAAAGGTTAAATCAACGTTTAAATTTTTTCCAAATTTTAGGCAGTAAAATGCCCCTTTGCCTCGGTAATATCAGCAGTACTAAATTTAAGTTCACCTATTTTGAGTGATAAGAGGTTCCCGACATAATCTTTGTTCATCTTATTCTAAAGACCTTAAATTTTGAATGCACTTAATCAGAAGTACAATACAAGTAAAATTTTATATTTAATTTCTTCTCTATTTCACTGAACCTTCTCGAATACAAACAGAATGCATCATGTGAAAACAGTACGCTTTCTTCTGTGTGCTTAATATTTTATCCATAAATTACAAGTCTAACTACACTAGAATTACAACGATGCTTTTATCAAAGGAAGCGTAAATGATAAAATAAGTTCTTTGGAGATTTAGAATGGCCACGCCCAATTGTACTTTGCCATAGTATTCGTGTTTTTCTCTTAAAGTTTTTTCTGGAAGTTTCACGTACTTTAGATCACTAAGAATTTCTTCTGCAGTTTTTGATCTGCTAGAATACGAACGTTTAATTTCAATTAATTTCTCCGGGATTCCATCTTTAAAGACCACTCCATCAGGGCTATAACCTAACCATGGATTTTTAGTAGGAATATTGAACCGAATTGGATCACCTCCGCTTCTTTTGTTTAATATGCATTTCTCGAGCATGCGGTTCACTGCTAATCCCATGCTTCATTGCTGGTGTGGCTTTAAAGCTCTTAGGGTAAAAATATTTTGGTGTTTTTTGTTCCCACACAGGGCTTTTGTTATTACTATAAGTGTAAATAGCATAACATCTTGAGTCTGTCAAACGGAATTGTCGCTGCTCTAATCACTGTACGCGATTACATTGCGTCTCATCACAAATGGAGCGAGTATCTACAATTAATCTATTTAAAAATGATTGCTTTGGTTTGTTCTCCTAATTATAAATTTTGGAGGTTCTTTATGCTTTGGGAAAAAAGATTTTGGTGTAGAGCTTCTAGTTTGGCCGAATTTTGCACAACATTATTATTTTCTACATCAAGAAATAATGGTTTATGCCGCCCATACCTAGTAAGTTTTTTTATTATGACATGAGAGAGCAATTCAATGTCAAATCATGTGAGGAATTGAAGCTATTGTTGTAATACATTGATGAAAATTTTAGAAAAAAATCAGAAACTGTCTGAATTTCAGAAACTGTCTGTTCAGATACTGTCTTTTATAAACTCTGTAAATTTAAGAATGATATCTATGTTAGTTTTCGAGAAATAATTAAGAACGTACGCCGTAGCATGATGATCCCAGTGCTAAGAGTCACGGCGTACGTTCTAAATTATTTCTCGAAAACTAACAGAGATCCGATTCTGAAATTTACAGGGCTTATAAAAGACATTGTGAGCTATCTATAAAAGAAATATAAAGACATCCGCGCTTCACCAACGTTGTGCAATAACATATTCTTAAGCCCACGATTAACTGGGGCAATGTTGGCACCGCCAGCCCTTCCCCCTTGTAGTTATCCTTTAGAAAAACCGTTTCATACCATCAGGCGCATAAGGGAAATATGATTGCTTTGGGAACTCCCTTCATGTATCTCGTCGATTTTTCATAAAACATGAACAACAACAAAAAAATAAATAAAAAAAATTAATATTAAATTTTTTCCAGGAGAATTTGAATTTGAGTTAACAGTCTTTCACAATAAGGTATAAAAACTAGGCCAGAATACTGGTTTAAAAATTTACAATAAGAAAAAACGATGTTCTAACCTATCTAGCTCTAGTCAGACCTTATCTTAGCAAAAGGGAATTCGCGAAAGGGAACATTTTCAGAGTCTCAAAGTTCAAAGCGGCGAATTAGAACAGAACATTTGTATAAAATAAATATAAGTATAAATCGAATTTCTTTAAACTATTTTTATTGAAGATTCAAACCTAAAAAAAATGTTGCGCTTTTCAAATTTGAAGATGTTTTTTATTCATTTTTTTATTGTTAGCTATATCTACGATGCGGAGATAGAAAGATTTTTTTAATGAAGACTGAGGGGAGTATTTTCGCCTCCCAAAAGAAATTTTTCATTGCTGTCAAAACTTCGCGCAAGCAACCTTTTGTTTTTTCGATATGCTATAACTGCACATCTGTACACAGCCCAACAATAATCTAATTATAATACCGAACAAGGATTTATATAACAATTATTATAAGGTTCTTGAGCCTTTTATGATAAATTAATTATTTAAACACTTACAATTTTATTAACATTTTTTAATTGTTTGAATATTTTTAAAGTTTAACAATATGAACAAGATTCTGTGATATATCTAGGTATATTTTGATTTAGACAATAAAAAAATATAACATGTAACATTTACATTTTTTATCATTTTTTCGCGATGAAAAATTATAAACTGGCCTTGAAAAATGTTGCGACCTAGTAGTATGCAAATTAATATGTGTGTAATTTGTCTTTGATAAGCTAAAAAGGAGGGAGTTAGCAATCTAATTTGATTTGGCAGCTCTTCTGTGTTCTGATTTTTTACCAAAAATACTTCATTAGAAAGTTAATTTAATTTCGATCTTAAAAGATTTTTTTCAACAGACACAACAAGCGCAAGGTTCGTTCCAATTTGAAGAGTTGCCTGTAAATATTATGAAGAAAGTTCTTTTCTTAATTCAGGCATAGATTTTTACCTTAATTGATGAAAAAATATCTACGGGTTGTTAATATATTGTACAAAGGATGGTTCAAATTAGCTGTTCTTAGAAATAACTTAATTTTTGCATTTGTTATTTTTCTTACTTATACTTTAAATGTTGATGGACTGGTTCATTGTGAATTATAAACTATTCTTTCCAAAAAATTTTTTTTTCGAAAAAGCAGTTATTTCTTAAAGTATCAACACTTTACAACCTTCTAAAAGCTCATTATTATTCAGGCTAGCTTCAATTATTGGTATTCTGAATTGTAGTTCAATAAGATTCGAATCGAAATGATAATTTAGGATTATTTTTATAAAATCCTCATTTCAGTATTTACGAAAAAGGGAAAATAAATTTTGAATTTATATGCTTGAAATGAATAAGACAGTACATTGCATATTGGAAGTCATTTGAAAAACTAACCGATTCACATAAGCGCAAAATAATTCACTTTTAATAATCCTTATTTGCAAACGAAAAATGCGCAATTAACGGAGTCACATTTGAATGTATTATCTGCTCCTAGATCGCTTAAATATTTTTTTAAGTATAAAAAACTAAAGAATATAACAAAAGATTAATACATGGATAGCTTTATTCTTTCGATCGAACTTGAAGGGTATTCTCTTCCGTGACAACGTGACCAAACTAGTCCCCGGTTATGAACATTTTTTTTCTGGTGTTCACCGTGTCCACGATATCGTGTTTAAAATTTGACAGATTAAAGAAAATGCACTATAGAACTTTATGATTAAAAGATCAGCGATTGTAGTTTTTTCACACTGTGAAATTTCTTGGACCTTTATTATCATTAATGGGAGAATGCGTTTTATTCTGGTCATACGGTCCAATACACATACAAATGGATTCAGATGACAATTCGTCAATTTTTAAAGGTATAAACAACGTACATTTCAACCTAGTTGCAGGTCTACTTCAAGGTAATACATCACCCGATTTAAAAGTTTTTAAAAATATGTAATACATTGGCATACATCAATATGATTATAATTTTAGAGAAAGTATATTTATAAATTGATAAAATAGGATATAACCATTCGAGTTATAGCACTTTGCAGATAATTTTTGGTTTGATGCATTTCAGATAAGGCTCTCTGTCAACAATACTTATCAGCTGTTGGATTCAACGCCAAAATTAAACGTCAAGAATTATGGAAGTTGTTTGGAGAACTCCAAAGTACATTATCGACGTTCAAAGTTTCTTTTTTTCTCTGCTAGAAATCGCTAAAGATGCTTCAAAAATAATTACGTGTCTGCAGATACTTATTTGTAGATTTGCAACAAATGTGCGAATTGTTTTGCTTATATTAATTTTTGTAAATGCTTAGACTATTTAGTCCAAAAATTGTGTCAGTGCTGAATATTCGCGAATCAAAAAATCTGAAATGCATCAAACAAAAATAATCAAAAGTGCTATAACTCGAATGGCAATATCCTATTTTATCCATTTATAAATAAACTGTTAAGTAGTGACACTTCTGGAAAATTTACTAGTAATCTACCCTTTCGTTGGTATACGGTTTTTCTATATTTCTGATTTTTAAACATTAAAAACCTGGAAAAAATGTTTCTAACATTGGAACCGCTTGAATAATTCATGTATCAGAATACTTTAAAAATACCTAGAGGTATTTTCCTAATGCATCTTCTAGTGAACTTGAAATAGTTTTCGAACCGTAAAACTAGCCCTAGCATATGTATCTAACCCAATCTCATGACAAGATGTATTATGAACCGGTTTTGGAGCTGGCATTAGTAGTGAAAAAAAAACTAGAGAAGGTGCTCCTACGGATGTAAACGCTTTTATTTGCTTAGGTTTGAATGTAGTTGAATTCATAAGTTTATTTTTGTTAACAATACGCGCGTCTCCATGAGCTTTATGGGGTAAATTACGGGGTATTAAAGTAAAAAGTTATATTATTTAAAACAAGCTGTTCGGCCAAAGTCATTTAGCGATAAAGGTGTATGAGCACTCCTAGAATCCAGATTATAATTAAGGAACCATAACTTGATTTTAAACTCATTCCTGGTTGCAGAGCTAGGTTCACAGTCCAATTTTTCGCTAAGCGCAAAATATTTGCCAGAGAATTAGATACATTAAAAACTTTTCATTTAATCGAGGTTTTTATTCAGCAGAATTGTATTGATTCATCAGAAAAATTCTTTCAGTAAAGAAACATTAAATTCAGCCAAAGATATTAGACAAAAATGTGATGGTAAATTATTTTGTATTTCTTCTTGCAGAATGTAGTTCACAGTCCGCTAGGGAGCCTCATAGCGAACGTGATCCTTGTGATTCTTCTTACTTTGCTAGCAGACAGCATTCGTCTGACCGGAATTCTCGAGAGGAGGCCCCTTTTCGCATCAGGTCCAGGTCTCCTGCTAGAGTGCCTCCCTCTATTAAAGTACTTGGATATTCACTTTCACAGCTTGGATATATTCGGCTTATTCCCCGCATAAATGAGAGACTTCAATTCGAATTTCAGAGATATGTTTTTTCTGTCAGTATACCAATTAGACTTCGAGCAGATCATAAGTACTATGCACCAGTGCCAAACCAAGAATATATTGCATTATCAGCATCAAATCATGAAATTTATGCAATATTGGAGTATAGCGGCGTCCTTAGTGGAATATATCTCACCAATTTCCAGCATTCGAGAGTAAAAATAAATATGATAAGCGGTGCATTTGACAATATGACCCCCGATGAAATTAAGGATTGTCCAGTAGGTAGAAATCGCCCAATCTTCCCAAACAGTTTTTGTAAAACTTTTGCAAATTACGATTCACTGCAGTCCGTACAGAATCCCAATGACAAACGTAATACTGGTTCTTGCTTTCCTGCCCGACAATACTCACCAGACATAGCATCTGCTCAGAAGTGTCTTTTTCGCGCTAGGTCCACGACTCCTCCGGACAGGTCTTCTTTCGATCGAATACTAGGTTACACAGTACATCAACTTGGATATATTCGGCTTGTTTCTTGCGAAAATCACAAGCAGCAATTTGAATTTAGAAAATACGTTTTTCCTACTGATAAAGCGATTCGAATGCGATTTGATAGGTTGACCTATGTCTTTAGACCAACCCGAGAATACATTGTATTATCGACATCCATTGGTGAAGTATTTGCAGTAATGGATTATAATGACATTCTCCGTGGAATATATAGGGCAGACACAACAGAGTCGCGAATAAAAATAAATATGATAAGTGGCGTAGTTGATAATTTGACTCCAGATGAAATCAGGTATTGTCCAGTAGACGCAAATAATCCGATTAACGCGCAAAGTTTCATTAAAGCTTTTGCAGATTACGATTCACTGCAGACAATATGGAATTCGAATGGCGAAGATAATCAAAGCTCTTCTTCTCCTCACGGACTACGTACGCATGAACGGCCTTCTTCCGTGGAAGCTCATCTTGATGTTAGGTCCACGTCTCCTCCGGGCAGGCCTCCTACTCACCAAGTCCTTGGATATGCATTAGAACAACTTGGATATATTCGACTTATTCCTCACGCAAATCAGAACAGGCGATTTGAATTTCGACGATACGTCATTCCTGCGAATAAAAAATTTCGATTGCTCTCTGGTTTTAATTATTTACCCGTACCAAATCGAGAACATATTGTATTATCAACATCCGATGGTGAAGTTTTTGCAATACTAGAGTATACTGGGATTCTTCGTGCTATATATGCGACACTTTCGGGTTACCAGAGAATAAAAATAAACATGGTAAGCGGTTCATATGAAAAAATAACCGCAATTGAAAGGAGGGAATGCAATGTAGGCAATAAGTACCCAATTTCTCCACGTTGGTTTAAGAAAGTTGTTTCAAATGACGATTCTCTACGGCATGTGTACTATTGATTCCATACGAAGAAGATAAAATAAAGTATAATATAAATTATGGTTATCGAGGCTTCTTTCTTTTGATCTTTTGCTAATCCCTGTAAGGTCGCTAGAAAATCTTTCCCACGAAAATTTGAAATTTATAGAGGCCAAGATGTTAATAGAATTTGAATCATTTCCGCAATAATAGCGTATAATTAATAGGAATTTGAATAGAATTTAAAAAAATTTAGAAGAAGAAAGAAAAACAAGACAAAAATTTCTGATTTAATTTTCTACTCAAAAGCGTACGCGAAATTTTATTTTAAATATAAATATTTCTATTGCTTATCATTTTATGCATCCACAGTAACATTGTAAGACGATAACTTATAGAATTCATGTCTTGATATCCTCCCCTCGATTGCAATGATCAATGATAAGACAAACATATAATGCCTACTTAAATTTTAAGCATAAGCATTAATTTGCAATTGCCAGGCAGTTAATTTTTATGAAAAATTTCAGTCGTAAAACAATAAAATAAAGTTCAATTTTCATCCAAAAAGTTTAATTTTTAATACAAAATTTAACAAAGCCCACAAAGTCATTAGAGGAAAGCTCGAGCCCTACCTCGACTTCTTATTATTATTTTTAATTATTATTTATTATTGCTCTTACGATTATTCAAAACTTCTAATCGGGTGAACCCGGTTATACTTTATAACCACGGACCCATGAGACATGCTGTTTATTATGTTTATTATTGCTGAGATTCTTCGTGCTATATATGCGACACTTTCGGGTTACCAGAGAATAAAAATAAGCATGGTAAGTGGTTCATATGAAAAAATGAAGGAAGAATCTTCTAAATGACAATGATCGATTTTTGGACAAAAATAGAAAAAAGTCTCAAAACAGTAAAATGAAGTTCAATTTTCATTTAAAAAGTTCAATTTTTAATTGAAAATTTAATCCTTTAGTTTTCAAACACAATGCCACAATAGATAGTCAAATAGTTTTTGAAGACTTTGATAGAAATTTTAATATATTTGAAATGGTTTTAAAGATAAAAAAAGAAAATAATTATTTTGAGGTATATCTAGGGATTTTCAAAGATTTTGTATGATATCTCACGATTAATAGATTTATTTGATTCAAAGATTTAAACAAACTTGAAAAATCTTTAATCAATTTGACAGGATTTCAATCAATGTATTTCCTGTCGGTATATACTATATACGCTATAATAGAGTATAGCGGGTTTCTTCAAGCAAACATCAAACAAATATTCAAAAATTGAGAGTCAAAATAAATAAGATATGCGTCGCATTTGACAACTTAACACAAGATCAAATCAGGGGTTTTTCAGTACGCGAACTTCACACAATCCTCCCGAGCAGCTTTTTTAAAACTTTTGTAAATTACGATTCGATACAGTTCGAACATAATCTCCATTGCGAACGTAATGCTGATTCTTCTTCTGCCATACCATATGCACTTAACCAAACATCGCCTCAGAAACCTCTTTTTCGCGCTAGTTCCGTGTCTCCTTCGGACAGACCTCCTTCTGATCAAGCACTTGGATATCTAATAGAAAAACTGGGATATTTTTAGCCTATTCCTTGCACAAATCAGAATTTGCGATGTTAATTTCGAAAATGCGCTTTTCCTACAGATAAACCAATTTGAATACGAATTGTTCGGTTTGAGCCAACGCGAGACTATATTGTATTATCAACATCCACTGGTGACATTTTTACAATATTAGAATATAGCCGGACTCTTCTTGGAATTCATAGGTCAGAAAAGGCTTATGGGCGAATAAAAATAAATATGATAAGCGGTGCATTTGTTAATTTTCTGCCAGACAACATCTTCGGGAGCGGACTTCTTCTGAGGAGCCTTATCAGCAGGCCAGGTTCAAGTTTCCTACGGGAAGGCCTCCTTATGATCGAGTACTTGGATATGGAATCGAAAAACTTAAATATATTCGGCTTATTCCTAAAGAAAATCCGAACCGGCAATTCGAGATATGAAGATACAAAATACCAAAATAGAATGTTTTTTGTAATCCGCAGTCGGATCAAATTGGAATTAAAATATATACATGCTAATTTATTATAGTTATCAAGGGTTCTCTCCTTCATCTTTTGCTTATCTCCATAATGACACTCCAATTTCTTTCCCGCGAATATTCCAAATTTATAGAGGCAGAGTGTTTTTAAAACACCACATGGCCCAACCCCCTAATATAATTGTACAAAGATATTACAGTATTTCTATGTCGCTGGAAAAAGCCGAGAAATGAGTATGATACCTAATTTATTTATTTACAAGGAATTTCACAAATTTTTCGAAAAACCATCTATCAAATCGCTTGGAATATCATAGATATCATGCCACATAATATATTTCAATTAAAAATAAATTCGAGTTTAACCGTTTGTTTAAATGTTAAGTTTACTTGTTAACTGTTTTCATTCCTACATCATTTACTTCACAACGCCAATTCAAAAATCTTTTACTTAATAATTTTTTGATTTTATGTCCTCAGTTTTAAACGTAAAGTGTTAATTTAAAGGATTTAAAAAAAATAACTTATAATGAATACATTAATTAATTAAACTTTTTTTGTTTGATTTAAAATCCTTTTTAAATATTGTTTCTGTCGATAATATTACATTTTCAACCCATTCAGTTTGAAAATTTTTAATTAAAAAAATATCTGAATGAGCAATGATACATAAAATATGCAAAAGTAAACAATATGAAACTGAATCGTTTGAAATAGAAAGCCTTGAAAGGTAAAAATGTCAGAGTAAGACTTTTAAACTTTTAACTTCACAATTGTTATTGCAACGTTAAGTAACAATTGAAAATTAATAATTTGAAAGGACCAAAATAAAGAAAAATCCAATTAATCTTAGTATTTAATTTCTTTCCTAATGCAAGCGAAACTTTTTTAGGTTCATTAGGAAAAATGTGAAGTATTGTATTTTTAACATTTTTCTCAACCTTGAAATGATAAACTTCTAATCTTTGTTAAATTGGCAGTACATTTTATATTTATAAAATTTTTATTCAGTTGAAAAAAATTAAGTTTTTTTTTAATTGGAAGTAGCCATTTTTTATTTTTAAGATTTTTATTGTGTTTGAAAAAAGAATTTTCGATTTTTTGGCCTGAATTAAAAGACGATAATTAAAAGATATAAAAAATTCTTATTTTTGTTAAATTGGTAGTACATTTTATATTTGTAAAGTTTTTATTGAATTGAAAGTGATACCGTTTTTTCTTGAATTGGAAGAGGCCAATTTTTTATTTTTAAAATTTCTATTTTGTTTGAAGAAAGAATTTTTAATTTTTTTTTTAATTAGAAGAAGAAAACTTAAAAATATATATTGTTATTGAGTAGGAGGAGAGAAAGTGTTGATTTTCGAATTTTTCTGAATTTAAAATAGGGATTTTTTTATTGTTATGGTTGTTATAGAACTGGAAGGAAGGATTTTTTAAAAAGTTTTTTTCAATAGGAAGACGCACTCATTTTTGCATATAGCTAGATGATATCTTTGCTGTTTTGATATCTTTGAAACATTTACCTATGCGCTGCAATTGTGAAAATTTATTATCTTCTGCAGTTAGTAACAAACCTAATGAATATTAGGAGTGTTTTTTTGTGAAAAACAATTTCCAATTACTTACAAATTCAATATCACATGTTCCTTGTTTAACTGCAGTCGGTCATTGTCCTTTAACTACTTTTGCTACGTACACACACTTTTTTTTTAAATTAAAAGTGAAAGCCCTGATAATCGTAATTTTTCAAAAATGTTATGTTTGCATATTTCCAACACATGATATTTTGTAAATATTGTGCCTCGGTACAATTATTTCAGATATGAGAAAATAAAGTTCAACTTTCAAGTCTGTATTTGAATTTTCAATGAAGAAGATCCTTGCGTGATCCTAACCCTGTACCTTTCGCAAAAAATTTCTAATGTTTGGACCGAATTTGCACTAAAATAAAATCTATGATTGCATAATTTCAAAAGTAAACTACAGTATGCCTATTTTAAACTCTTAAGGGTTGAAGTAGGTTACTTTCATTCTCGCAAATTTATTACGTGTATACTTTTTTTTAGTACAATGTAAAACCTTGGTAAATGTGAATTTACTTTTTTTTAGTACAATGTAAAACCTTGGTAAATGTGAATTTACTTCTTTTCATGACATTATATTAAAATATTTGGAAGCCAGAAAATAATGGAGATGTATTTCATTTCGTATTTTTTGTTATTTACTTGAAATTAATTTTTAGGTTTGTAGTTTTAGATGATTTAAAGAACCTTACGATTTTAAAAATTTTGTTGTTTAAAAATATTTAACCTTGTATTGCACAGTTTAGCCGGAAAATGGATTTTTTAAAAAAGTAATAACAGTTTTCACGATATAAACAAAAACTATATGTTTTAGCCAAAAATTGGTTTATGAAAATTTGTAGATCTTTTTGAGATGTACAAATTATATTTTATCCTACATTATATGGTTTGACCGAAAAACTAAATTTTTTATTTTGCCGAAAACATTTCGATTGTTAAACTTAAACCGGTGATAAAAATCGCTGGCTAATGAAACCATTCTGCCGCTTTGGCAGGAAATGGGCGACACTCAATTTTTGTTTAAAACTAATTCTTCCATTTCAGGTAAGAATTTCATCACTCTAATTATTTTAATACAAAGTTCAAAAAGATTAAATTATCAGCGTAGGTCCATCTCGAACTTCAGAAACTTCGTTATCTCACAAAAAAGTGTGATAAAGAATACTTATGTATTTATTTGTTTTCTGATGATGCAATGGAATATTCTTCAGGTAGACTAGTTAAATAAATTATTCACTATAGCATTAGTCAGTTTTATCTCTACTTTGAAAGGATGATGATGTTCTATACTTTTGCTTTCACTTTGACGGTCATCGTTAATTCTATTGGTGAATATAAGAATTTAATATTATGTATAATTTTTATTATATTTTATAAAACACATGTATGAATAGGGCTATTGCTTAAGTCTTTCGAGTGAACCAAAATTCCCCCTTTTCAGATTAGGGTCGTCCCATTTTTATAAGATGGCGGTTTCCTTGATATAGTTTTATGGATATTACTGACTCTTGCATTAGTAAACACAGCTGATTGTGCTGTATACGCAGATATTAAGCGCATAATATTTTGTTTGATTATCTCTGTATTTTCAGTCTGAATAAAAATGGACGTTGATAATGCGGATCTCAGACATTGTTTACTTTACGAATTTTACCAAGGTGAATGTGCTGCTGACGCTCATCGAGCTATTTGTCCGACATGTGGAGAGAGTATTATTGATGATAGTACGTGCGAAAGTGGTATCGTAAATTTCAAGACAAATATTTTGATTTAAATGGTAAATAACGCTCTGATAGTCCTTCAAAATTAAGTGATGCAGAATGACAAGAGTTACTAGACCGAGGTTTAGGGAAAACGCAACAGTAGCTCGCAAAAATATTAGGTGCTACCCAATAAGCCATTTCTGAGAGGTTAAATGCAGTGGGTAAGATTCCAAAAGGAGGGAAGTGGGTTCCTCATTCACTAACCTAAAAGCAACGCGATAGACGTTCTGATAATTGCCCCTCACTGCTTTGAAGACATAAAAGAAAGAGCTTTTTACGAAAATTAGTAACAGGTGATTAAAAACGGATTTATTTTAAGAACTCTAAGCGCCAAAAACATTGGGAAGACCCAGGACAGCCAATAACATCAACATTAAAGCGAAATGTTTTTAGTAAGAAACTGCTTCTCTGTATTTGGTAGGATGAATTGAACGTATTGTTTTACGGACTTCTCCAACCAGCGGAAACTGTTAGTGGCGAACTGACGCTCTTTAGCTGAATCATTTGGCAGATCAGATTTTTAAAAAAGAGACCTTATTCCAGACAAGGGCACCGACCAGTGATTTTGGAGCATGACAACACTAAGCGACATAGGAGTTCCATAGTCTGTAAAACTATAAACGAATTTCAATGGGAAATTTTCCCACAACCGGCATACTCGCCAGACCTTACCCCAAGCGATTATCATCTTTCTCGTTCTTTTCAAAATAGCCTGGCAGAGAAGCAAATTACACAATGAAGCTAAAGTGAAAAAAATGGTATGTGAATTTATTGATTTGAAAAATTATAGTGATTAAATTTGTCTTGTGATTTAATTTTTATAAATAAAGGAAAAATGCAAAAAAAAAAAAACCTGGACGAACTTTTTTGTACACCTAATACTTAGTAGCCGTTTGTATATTTATTACGATACAGATATACGTGGCCATTAAATACCTACGAAATTGAAAAGAAGCAATCAAGGTCGGTGGCCACTATTTTTCTTCGTTGCAAAATTTCTGATTACTCCACAGTAAAAGGTTTCATGTAATTTTACCGCAATGAGCATAGGACATAAAAACACCAGTGATTACTGTCTAAAATTCACCAAATAAGTTATGTTTTTATTTAGCAGAAGACATTAAACTTTTTGTTTGGTTTGCTCTTACAAACCAAATACACTTCAAAATTAAATAAATATTAATTGGCATTTGATATGAATTTTTTTATCTTGTAAATCGTTAAATATGTTAAGTTAAGTTAGAAATATTATTCTTGAAATGAATCAACATGATTTACATGAAATTGATATAATACATTTTGTGGAGCATTTTCTTGCACAATACAAGAGGTTTGGGGACGTCAACATTAAAAGCTGTTGAGTGTAAATTATTCCTTGCACATGCCTTAAGGGGCTGTCAAGCTTAATTTACGAAAAGATAAAATGTTCTTTTTTAAAAATTTTTCTCGAAAGCCAGGTTTTAAAAATTTTAAAACCCCATAATAATTTCAAAACCTGGGATCACTAGTTAATGTTGATCGATTTAAAAAAATACGGAATTTATTAATCCCTAAAACAAACAAATTTAGATAGGGAAATGGGGGGATCAACCGCCAAAAATCGAAAGTCAAATTTTTACAGGTATAAATGTGGACACACTATTTTTGCACTCATTCAAGGCCTTTTTTATCAATCTCAAAAAACCTTAAAAAAATGGCATTTCTGAAAATTACAAATGAAAATAACTTTCTGGTTGAATATAAAATGATGCAAATCAATTTTGAGAAGTTGCTTGTTACGAATATCCCAAAAATTGCTTTAAATTTCAATTAAAAAATTTGTAATCCAATGAAAATTATATTTTTATATGTTCAAAATAAATATTATATACTTAGCCTCCCTCGTAGGGACATTATCCTGAAGTGGCCAGGCGTTATATATAATTCCTAGGGATTATATGTAATGCCTGGATTATATAATTTACCTGTAGAAAATACACAAAATATCATAGATTGTAGGCAATATACAATATGCCGTAGGAAGTCACTTTTGAGTCAGCTTACAAGCGTTGGTTTTTTGGTGTGACGTAAAATGGATTACCACAAGACTAAAGGGAAAAACGGGTTGAGTAACGGCTGCGAGAAGAAACAGTTGAAATACCTTTCAATCTTGAAAATATTGATAAATTCCATGAATCCTTTGAAATGACTAGAATTCCTAAAAAGGCAATGTACAATTATGTACTCACAGCCACTGTCCTGTACGTTCGCGAAACCTGGACAAACTAATGGGAGGATTCTTAAAGAATTTTATAATAAGTTTAATAATACTTGGCAAATGTAGATCGTCGATTAAAATCGAGATCTTTTTTTGTTAGATAGAATGAGTGTCGTATATATCAACAGTCTTCTTACAGAATCATCAAGAAGGCGAGAAAAAGACTGGATCCCATCTTCGCCTGAAAATAAAGAGGGTTTTACTAGAAATGAAATAGAAAGCCTACTAAGGTATTTGGATTCTGAGAATACTCCACACGGCGGGGAATTCGGACACCATACGCCTATGCCTCCGAATCCTGTGGAACATATTAACCAGGAACATCAACTTATACCAAGACCAAACCGTAAGTTAAACATTTACGTATTTCATTAAAAATTAAACAAATTTGGTAGAAAATTCTTTTTTTTTTTGCTACTAAAAGGTTGTTGATTTCAGCTGAAAATTTTTGGGGTATAAAGTAAACTAAATGTTTAGAAATTTGTTTTTTCTTATTAAAAATTCACTTTTTTTGTTGAAAATTGAAATATTTTCGTAAATGTTTATGCTTTTTGGTTTAAAATTGAATATTTCAATTGCAAATACGTCCTCTTCGGCAGAAAATGATACTCCTTGTTTCAAAATTAATTTTTTTTTAAATTAAAAATGGCGAATTCAATGTGGCGGACGTTAATTGCTAAAAATGTCGGGACCTTGATAAAATTGTTGTGATTCACATTTTTGTGGTCGGTAAGGCAAAATCTGGGGTTGGGTCATAAAGACTCGTTGACAACAAGAGATCGATTTCATCAATTATATTACACTCTCGTCAATGATAATGTAATATTACAAATTAATTTGTAAAAAAATAATGATTATAATCTTTAAACTATCTCTAACGTATGTACATACTCGTATTTAGACGTAATGAATTACGAAAAGTTATAAACAATGTAATTGCTTTAATTTTGTGTTTTTAAATAGAAAAACACCTAAGGATATTACCGAGGATAATACAGAAAGAGGTTTAGTTTTTCGATGAACTTTTAGTTCTATTTATAAAAAATATAAAACGTGACATTTTTTAGCTAGATCCTGTTGTAGCCAGGAGTCAGCCTGGATGCAATAAAACCAATATTTAGTTGATTAATTAGCGATCAGTGAGACTTATGATAAGCTGCGCAATGATGAAACCTTCTCTAAGTATATGATTTGTTTGTTTAGTTATATTGTGGAGTTTACTTGTGTGGCTCTTTTAAGTTCTTAAGGGCATGTGTTACTTTGTCATGTGGTCAATCGAGTACAGTTCCCCCGGATTTTTCCACAAAAGAGAAAATTTTTAAAAACTGAATTCGGAGATGCTATAAAATATCATAACCGACGTCTGCGGACTCTTTTTTGAGGGATAATAAGAAAAAAATGTATTGCACTAAATAAAAATTGTATGCATTATTTTAAGGTTACGTAGTTTTTCATCTCTGCCTTTCCGATAATTCAGAAATTATTTATGAAATAAACTTTTTTAATTGCCTGCAAACAAGGTTAGTTTCGAGAGTTAGTTACTATGTTTAATTGTAAGACCAAAGTTTTCAGCAAAAAATATTGTGTAGTTTGGAAGTAACATTCGGGAGAATTGCAACACACATAACCTCGAAATATACACACTTTGTAATTTTATCACATTTTGCTCAATCAAAACTTTTTTAAATTAATCCAGAAAAAAAAGTGTGTGGGGATGTCTGTTAGCATGTTCACTATCATTTCCCAAATTTTTAAGACAAAATATTTATTATTATAGAAAAAAAGCTGGGTGAACCTAAAACTGGTAAAATCGACAATTTTCTAAGTATCACATGCCCTTAAATCTACTGGCTCTTTGTCTTGTGCACTTTGTGACTTGTTTTTTTGAAAGTTCTAGGGTTGTGCTTTGGTTAGTCCCAAATATTTAATAGTTAAACTTCCGACGAAAAAAGATAAGCTTGTCTCAAGAAATTAAGTAGTCAATATTTCAGCCATATTTTAGCATGTTAAGCTAAGATCAGCTATGCCAGTTCTGGGACACATCAACTGATAAAACAGTTATCGGTAAGTTACTGACAGTCGGTAACGCGGTAGGTGTGACTTGGTGGACAAGGTGGGTCCGTTTTTAAACAAACGAATCACTTACCAGCTTTATGTGCACATGGTGCTTGCGGGATCAGGGATTTCCCGAAAATCTCGTAAGTTCTAGAAACATGGTTGGCCTATATGAGGTAGAGCATTCTTGAAGCTTCAAGAAACTTCAACCTAATTCTACTGAATCGAAATAGCTGAATTGAAATGAGTAATTGTATTTTAAAAACTAAAAACGGTGGGTCCAATATGACCGACAAAATGATCAAAATCAGAACATTTACTGGTAACCTCCTTACATCCTCAATATCTCTAATGAAAATGCTGTAAGATTCGTTGCTGTCGGGCTCTTGCTTAAATCAATTTTCTAGAAACTCCGATACCTGATTTCTACCTAGATTCGATATAATCTTCAATCACATTCAAAAAGAACTTAATTTTTTATCAGGTTGCTTATACCGGAAAAACGTTTGTTCTGTGAATTTTTTTGCAGTATTAAATTCAACATATCTCCGATGCTATGTTTCACTGTTTTCTTCTTGTGAAGTCTTTAATTTTGATGTGAAGGAGTGCGACCCATTTTTCTTCGTCATAATCAGGTAACGGGATTCATGGGAAGGATAAAATATTTCGTTTGCTATTTTCAATCAAATTCTTTTTGTTGGCTGTGTTTTCTTTTCCTTGTATTATGCTTGTATTATGATTTGACATCTGCGAAGGTATTGTCAAAGTCACTCAATTGCTCAAACGATTGTTCAAGTTTCCATTTCGGTAGAGGTGAAGTTTAGCTGTGGTTGATTTAGAGTTCTGCAGATGGAGCAAACTGGGCGTCGCTGTTGAGATAAAATTACACCCAATCGAACATTACTTGTATTGGTGGTCAAAATGAATAAAGTCAAAATATTTTTTCAAATTTTTCAATAAAAAAATATTATTTTCGTAAACAAAAATATTGAAATGAAAAGTAAGTTACTCATTTTATATTTCAAAACAATTTTCCAAACGATGTATATAAATACTAATAGAAAACATAAATTAAAACGTCACCCAATAAACTTAGTAAATTGGAATATTAAATTTGAATAAAAAGTTAAATATAATTCTTTGTATATCTGAAAACGCAGAAAAAAAAATTGTGCGGATCTGGTAACAAGACACACGTATTCCTATGGATTTTGGGGCGCTGAATTTGAATTCGGTATCAAAAATCACCCATCACGTCATGATTGAGCCATAACCTCAAAAAATGACGAAAAATCATGCACTGAGGCAAATAAATTTCAAAATAATGCCAGTGATGCAAATTTTCATTTCAAAAACATTTCGACAACTGTGAAGGATCAACCCTTGCCTGATATCAACTTATTTAACATAACTTTACCCAACAGAACCGACCTCACCTAAGCTGAATTAACAGAAATTTATTGAACTACACGAAAAGCTCTGGAAGCATATTTTCCCAGTAGCAAATGTGTGCCACATCGAATGGGTCAACTCAAGCCTAGCCTAGAAATAAATCTAACCTAGCCTAACCTAACCTAACCTTACGAAACACAATTAAACTGATTGTGTTCTCCCGTTGTGTTTGCGGTACCGTTTGAATCAGATTGGGCTTAACCTGCAAAGAGGTCAAACCTATCCTAACCTAACCTGACTTAACTTCACGTAACACAATTAAACTCAATGTGTTGTCCCGTTGTGTTTACGGTACCGTTTCACTTAGCTTCGGCTTAACCTACATAGAGGTTTAACCTATCATAACCTAACAAAACCTGACCTAACCTAACCGATTACGCTAGCAACCCTGTTCTTGCATACTTTCATATTTTGACATTAATAGCAGTAAATGCCTGGAGTTTCGTAACCGCTTGTTGCTAGCGTTATTCGCCTGTGTCTGTAACCAGGGCACCTCCACGTGGTGACGGTGGACAACGGATCCAAATTGGCTGAGTCCCTGGGTAAACGGCTATCATGGCATCATGGTAGACACAGGTAAAAAGTGTATTACGATGCAGGGAAAACCCCCAGTATCGGCGTCTGGTCAGGGTGGGAAAGCGGGCTCTCCGACGTCGTCATCGTGCAATTGAAATCAATAAAAATGCACGCCAGACTGATTCAAGCGCTTTAGAAGATGATAGAATGGAAGTTGAAAGTCAACGTCATGGAGACAAAGAAGAAAAATGTGTACAGAGACGAAGAATGGCGACTTTCCAATGATTCGTCAAAACGCAGCATTAAGGCTGTTTTACTGCATAACACGAATACTAACGCTCCTATCCCTATAGCTTACTCAACGGTCATCAAAGAAGAATATAACAATGTGAAAATGCTTCTTGAAAAACTTAATTACACGAATCACAAATGGCAAATATGTGGGGATCTCAAAATAATAACAATGATATTAGGCCAACAATCGGGTTTCACGAGAGAGCCATGCTTTATATACCTGTGGAATAGCAGAGATCGAGCCAATCATTACAGCAAAAAACATTAGCCTTTAAGAGATTCATTCAAACCTGGTTCTCATAATATCATCAACCAAAGCCTCGTTGATCCAGAAAAAATTTTACTACCACCCCTCCACATAAAGCTTGGGCTCATGAAGCAATTTGTCAAGGCGTTAGGCAAAGATGAACAATGCTAATAGTATATATTCCTTAAATTCCCTAATGTTTCAAATGCTAAATTGAAAGAAAGAGTCTTTGATCGACCACAGATTCGAATATTGACAAGAGATACTAATTTCGTGAGCCACATGACGAAAATTGAAATGGACGCTTGGGAAAGTTCTAAAACTATGAGAATATTATTGTGAAAATGATAAGAAACTACAAAAAGTAGGGCTGCTTGATGAATTTGAAACTTCACTTTCTAGATTTCCATCTGGATAAGTTTCCAGAAAATGTTGGTGATTTCAGCGAAGAACAAAGGGAACGTTTTCATCAAGACATAAAATAAATGGAACAACGATATCAGGGTAGATGGGACGAGGTCATGATGGCTGATTTTTGCTGAACGTTGAAAAGGGAAAAATGTAGGTCTTAAACGTAAGCGTAACCGCTTGCATCGTTCCTTCGAAGAAACAAAAATGGCACGTTCTAGCAGGCAGAAAATAGACTGAAGTAGGTCTATAAATCAATTTAATTACGATAAAAAGCAAGATAAAATGTAAACACGAAAGATAGTATAAATATATCCCTTAAGTTTAAGAATAGCAGAGAGAAAAAATTTTGAATAAAACTTATTCATTTGCATGTTTAAGTTACAGTTCTATATTTTAATTGATACAAACATTGTTAGGTTGATAGAAATGGTGTCAATTCTACTCGTAGTTCTAAGTTTCTTCAAATGAGTAACGTGCGTCTAAATTTTTAACCACCTGTAGTACAATGGAATGAATTTTATTCTGTTACAACGGGAACACTTAAGTTAAGTTGTGTTGCGTTAAGCAAAATTTCGTTGGGTTCTGTTAACTTAGATTCATTTGTAGGTTAAGATCGAGTTAACCAATTAAATATAGCATACATTTAAGACTGAGAACCGTACGCTTAAATAGCTACACGTGTGGTTAAATTTCATTCGGCTAGGTTAGGTTAGGTCAGGTTTTGTTAGGTTAGGATAGCTTAAACCTCATTGTAGGTTAAGCCGAAGCAGAATGAAACGGCACCGCAAACACAACGGGACAACTCAATCAGTTTAATTGTGTTTCGTGAGGTTAGGTTAGGTTAGGCTAGGTTAGATTTATTTCTAGGTTAGGATCGAGTTGACCCATTCGATGTAGCACACATTTGCTACTGGGAAAATATGCTTCCAGAGCTTTAAGTGTAGTTCAATAAATTTATGTTCATTCAGGTTAGGTGAGGTCAGGTTCTGTTGTGTAAAGTTATGTTAAATAAGTTGATATCAGGCAAGGGTTGATCCTTCACAGTTGTCGACATGTTTTTGAAGTGAAAATTTGAATCACTGGCATTATTTTGAAATTTATTTGCCTCAGTGCATGATTTTTCGCCATTTTTTGAGGTTATGGCTCAATCATGACGTGACGGGTGATTGTTGATACCGAATTTAAATTCAGCGCCCCAAAATCCATAGGAATACGTGTCTCTTAAACTTTAGGAATCATATTTTACTTTTAATTCAAATTCAAATCTAAGATATACTCCACTGTATCAGGATTATTGTACAACCATATAAATCATATTTTGTCTTTAGTATTCGCAGAAAATGATTGTTAAACTATTTTGAAATGTTAAATGAGTAAAATTGTTTTAATTTCAAACATTTTTTGTTGTTGAAATGACATCTTGCTTACAAACAATTAAAAAAGTGATTTAGTCCCATTGCTTTCGATGTGAAAACAGGGAGTAATGAGTGTAGCCTATGCGAGTCAGTTCGGAGCCGTGTATCTTTGCACGCATCCAAAAGGACCCAAAATGAGATTCTCAGCGTCTGTGCGCTATATGAGATAGAAAAAGAAATTTTCAAGGAAGTGGGTGAAGCATTTTAAAGATGTGGGAAACGTTAAAATTTGCCAGACAGGGATAAGACGCGTGTGACCTCTAAAAAGGAGAACAAAATCATGATCAAGCTTCTGGAGAAGCACCCCACCTTCAATTTGCGACATGCCCAAAAAATTGTTTCAAGAAAGGGTGTGAATATAAGTCTACAGACCATACGAAGTTGTTAAGATCTGCCGGCTATGAATGGAGGAGCACGGTGCTGAAACCCTTCTTGAAGGTGAAGCACATTGAAAAGCGACTGACAGGCGAACAAAAATATCCAACGCGACTGGTCAAACGTAGTGTTCAGAGATAAGTCATCGTTCTGGGAACGTTGCTTCAGCAAACTGGGGTTTGGCATCTTGCATTTGTTCACTGGCAACCTGAACGCCGAAACGATTCTTAAAATCTATCATACGGCTTTAACGAAGTCTACAGAGAAGTGGCTTGGGCAAGGAAATCGAGAAATAATACTTGAGGAAAGAAACGACCCAAAACACCGCAGCCGCCTTTGCAGCCATCGGAAACAGGAAAATGGGATCACTGTCTTGAACTGGCCCTCACAATCCCCAGAAGCAAATCCCAGAAAAAATGTGTGGTCTACAATGAAGCAGAAACTTCATGAATAGCGTTTCCTTAAGATCAAATAGCTGACTAAAAACGTGCGCGATATTTGGAGATCCTTACCAAGATGGCGTCCTGTTAAAGGGTTGATTTCTCTTCCCCAATCCGATGAACATAGTCTTAACTGTATAGGAAACGAATATATTTTTTAACTTCTTTAATTTTTGCTGAAATAATCCAATCTGATGAAACTCCTCGATTTGAGCACTGCGATTTAGTTCTTTTTCCAGGAGTGATCAAGGCTTTAACTCCCATATCATTTTGTCCATTTAAATGTTAAATTAATTTAACTGATTTTCATTTAGAGATAGTTTCGCTTGTGGTTAACATTCTTTCATTAGAACTTTATAAGAGCACGTCTCTTGTAAGGGTGGCTTCGTTTGGAGTTTTTACTCTTTCGTTCGACCAAGTAACCACGAAATAAAATCGTTTTTTTTATAGAGCGTAGGTGGTCTAACTTCGCACCGAATTAGCGTTAAGTTACAGGAACGTATGGATATGATGTGACCTAGGTGACCCTGATAGTATACTAAAGTGACCGGATGCATCAGCCCTGGGCTAATCACCTTATTCTTAAAGTGTCCGCGCTCTTATCTAATATTTAAATATCAGGGCATTATGTATTCATCGTGATGGGAATGAAAATTGATGCGATCTTTTGACATTCCCGTGGAATAATTTTCTAATCCTTGTTTTTTATTTCTAATTTCTCATTTATATTAAGCTTATTTTTTAGGATTAAAAGAAAATGTACCCGTCCTATCGAAAAATGGCTAATAGTAAATGTATAGATCTTTTTAAGAGAACAAATTTGCCTGTTAAATTTAATTCATACCTTGTGTCGTTAATTCAAAAAAATTTAATATTTTTATTTTGAATGTTATTTTTCACGACTAAAGCAAAAACTACGTGTCCTATCAAAAATGATAGCTCTTTTGTGGATAAACAAGTTTTGTCTCTTTTTTTCGTAGCTTGTACCTAAAAGAAATTCATTATAAATTTGTGTTTTTTCCTGGGCCCGCAATTTAAACTTTTTCATTTTTTTGGTATGTTGCATGGATTGGCCAAAAAATGGAATTTTTTTATTTTACATTATATTTGGTACAATCAAATTTGAAATGTTAAATTTTCGACCAAGTTAAAAAGGTTGTTATCATAATCTTGTGGGGATTTTAGAAAGCAGCGTTTTTCTTCTCTTGATTTTTTTTCGTATCATGCGTTGTTTCGCTTAAAATGTTCATTTTTTTTATTTTGAAAATGCATAATCAGGTAATTTTTGATTTTTCGAAAAAAGTCATGAGAATAACTTGTTCGACTTTCTGAATACTATGAATAACGGTACAGAGAATTTTTTAATTTCGTAAAAAGTTGTCTTAAAAATATTCAAAATGTGCCTACTTTTTTAATTTTCATCCAAAATGGCTGGCTAACGAACTTGGCCTTTACTTCAGGTCACTAAACGAGTGTATCAAAGGGCAGTCAGATAGATTAATTTTTTCAAAAGTGATCGTCTTCACAGACAGACAGACAAACATACATACATACATAGAGACATACAAACAGGCACATTCGTACAAACCTGTGTTTCGTATTCAGGGTGTCTCAAAACGTGAACATTTGACAGAAAGTATGGGGGGGGTCAAATTTTACACAAATCTAATACCTTCTCTGATGAGAATGTAAAAATCGTTTGTGTAAATGTATGACGGGGAGTTATTTATTATGCTCAAGAATTATTTCGTATAATGGTAATTGTATCTTCACAAAGATGCATTCTGTAATAAAACGTTGAATTGACTCAAATAGATTAGACATAAGCATACTGAAAATAAAAAATAAATATTCGATTTCTTTTTACAGCATGGAGTTCAGAGTCCGACAGGAGTCCTCATAATAAACGTAATCCTGGCCCTGCTTCTTCTTCTGGAAGACAACATTCGCCTGACCGGACTTCTCGAGAAGAGGCCTGTTTTCGTGCCAGGTCTAGATCTCCTGCTAGATTGCCACCGTCTATTAAAATACTTGGTTACTCACTCGGACAGCTCGGATATATTCGCCTCATTCCCCGCAGAAATGAGGGCCTTCAATTTGAATTTCGAAGATATGTTTTTTCTGTCGATATACCAGTTAGACTGCGAGAAAATCGTAAGTACTATGCTCCTGTGCCAAACCAAGAATATATTGCATTATCAGCATCCAATCGAGACATTTATGCAATATTGGAGCATAGTGGAGTTCTTCGTGGAATGTATCGAAAAAATAATCAAAAATCGAGAGTCAAAATAAATATGATAAGCGGCGCAATTGATAACTTAACTCCAGATGAAAGCAGGGATTGTCCAGTTGGCGAACTTCACCCAATCTTCCCAAACAATTTTTTAAAAGCTGTTGCAAATTACGATTCATTGCAGTTCGAACAGAGTCCTAATTACGAATGCAATCCTGATTCTTCTTCGTCTGCCAGACAGCATTTACCTGACCGTACATTGCTTCAGGAGCCTTCTTTTCGAGCTAGGTCCATGTCTCCTCCGGGTAGGCCTCCTTCTGTTCAAGTACTTGGATATCCAATGGAACAACTTGGATATCTTCGACTTATTTCTTGCACAAATCAGAACATGCGATTTGAATTTCGAAGATACGTTTTTCCTAAAGATAGTTCAATTCGAATGCGAGCAAGTCGATTTGAAAAAACTCGAGAATATATCGTATTATCCACATCCAATGGTAATGCTTTTGCAATATTGGATTATAGCGGGACTCTTCTTGGAATTTATAGAACAGATAGAACTCATTCGCGAATAAAAATAAATATGATAAGCGATGAAGTTGTTAATTTGAACCTAGATGAAATCAGAGATTGTCCAGTAGGCAAAAACCGGCCAATCTTCCCAAATAATTTTATTAGAGCCTTTGCAAATCAGGATTCACTGCACACTGAATGGAATCCTCATTCCGCAGTTACTACATATTCTTCTGATTCTACCCGACAAAATCCGAGTGAGCGGACTTCTTCTCAGGAGCCTCATCAACAAGCCAGGTCAAAGTCTCCTCCGGGGAGGCCTCCTTCTGATCGAGTACTTGGATATGCATTAAGTCAACTTGGATATATTCGGCTTATTCCTCAGGAAAATCAAAACCGGCAATTCGAGTTTCGAAGATACGTTATTCCTAACGGTAAATCTATTCGATTACGATTGGATCATAATATCTACGTTCCCGTGCCAGCCCGAGAATACATCGTATTATCAACATCCAATGGAGACGTTTTTGCAATCCTGGAGTATACTGGAATTCTTCATGGAATATATTCGACAAGTAGAGCTCATCCGAGAATGAAAATAAACATGATAAGCGGTGCAGTTGAAAAAATGACCGCAAATGAAATGAAGGAATGTCATGTAAGCAGATTTTACCCAATCTTCCCTCGTTGGTTCAAGGAACATGTTTCAAATGAAGATTCTCTGCAGCATGTGTATCATTAATTCCGTAGAAAATGGATAAACAAAAATAGAATGGTCGTTTTAATCCATAGTCGGATCAGAATTGAATTAAAAGATATAAATGTCAGAATATTGACATTAATAGTCTGAACAAGTAATTTCTTGATCATTATATTGTTTTTATGCAAAGTTTTTGCAATATAACTAAAAAAACGTAAAATTCACGTGAAAAGTGTTATAAGCATCCTTTCAACGATTAATTTGTTCATGACATTTTTTTGCTTCTTATATAAATTGAAATATCTTTAACTAATGCCACTCTATCAAACTTAGGCGATTTTAACCATTTTTGTGTTATTGACGAGCATCTGAAACTTTTGCGGTATTCCTTCTATTGCGGATTGGTTGCTTCTCGCAAATATAGCATGATCTAATCACAGGTCCCCTTCCAGTAGCATCTTGACGTTGATTGGCGCGGTGTGAAATAAACTGGAAACCAATTGGCTTATTATAAAAGCTTTCAATCTGCAGTCTCGTTAAGTGTTAACGCATGACCGGCAGATTGTTGGCTTTCTGCTCAATCAATGGCCTAACTAATTTTTGTGCGAGCTGTCGCAAGAACAGTCTGTGTTCGTTGGTTTTTCTTGATCATTTCATTATTTTCGCAATTAATGATGTAAAATGCAACAACAGAGACGTCAAGGACATTTTAGAAAAAAGCTAGTGGCCACTATTGTGCTCGTCGTTGGATAGTGTATGCCCTTTACATTTGATCCAATTCGTCAACTCTGGCATTGGTTTTATCATAAAATGTGATCATCTCCGGTTCTTGATGCGATTCATTAGACATTGTAGCATATAAGTGCAACGTGCTAGGTAGAATTGCATCTTTTTTCAATATACAAACACTTTTTAACATGGTCCAGGAAGCCAAAAAATATTGACCATAATTGTCGAGATTTTTATATTTTCATTTCTTGAGGGATGTATTTCTTATTTTGCTTTAAAATAACGACGAGAAAAAAAATCTAAGAAAGAAGAAATAAGACAAGAGGTAACGCAGTAAGAAATCAGTTCGTAGTTAAGTTTCGGCAAGATGCTTTAGCACTATGAGCGAGTTCTATTACAATTCTTCCTCCTTGGTTGACATCTCAATTGCAAACCTATCTTGCATGTGTAAAATTGCCATTTGAGTGGGGATCCTTTTTATGGATTCGCACTCTAAAATACTTTTCGGCCAAATTTGGCAGGCTTCGAAGGCCGATACTGGATAAAAGACGTACTTCCTCTAAAGGTAAAATGTTTCTCATAGATGGTCATACATGCTGTTGGACTGTAGATTGCAACCAAGTTTGCATTCAGTGTATTCTGCATATCACAAATAGGAGCAGCTTCGTTACTGGCTGTTCGTGCTCGGCGTGTAATAAGCTCAACAAATCTGATAAATCGTATAATCGATTTCAATCTATGCAAATTGAAAACCGTTTGGGAGCCGCAAAACAGAGGGTGCATGATTACCACTATCAGTTCGTGTATAAGCCGGAAATGCACGATTCGACTTTGGTTTTCAGCTGTACGATAATTGCCGATCTGAAAGCTTCTGAAGACTTCGGAGATCTTCTATTTATATCTCGATCTTCATTTAAAAGAAATGGAAGAAGTTGGTGAATTTAATGTTTCGAGTGATTCTTAATTTCATGCATAAGTCGATTTTGAGGTTACGTTTTTCAGGTGTATATAGTATGAATGT
>NC_046658.1:163920587-163924376 GCF_010883055.1 Belonocnema kinseyi | reverse complement strand
AAAATTTGTCATAAGGACAACCGCAGGATTTCGCCGGGAGCGGGTGCTAATCTGAAAAATTGCACCCGCTTCCATATATATTCCATATATATTATTAATGCTAATATTCAAATTATAAAACATAAAATTAATCTTAATTAATAGTTGACTAACTTTTAATAGAAATAGTTAAGCTTTCAAGTAAAAAAATTAGTTTTATGCAAAAAAAATTTGAATAAAATACACAAATTTTGAAAAAATTTGTTACATTTGTTTTAAAAAAAATATCTAAATTTTTAAACAAAAATTTTAATTTTCATCCAAAAAGCTGAATTGTATACTAAAAAAGGCATTTTTAATATAATACATGAACATTGCAAAAAAGAAATTTATTTTCCACCAAGTCTAATTTTCTATAAAAATTTTTAAACAAAAACAGAAATTTTGCAAAATAGTTAAATTTTCAGAAAATAAATATTTTCAACTAAATTAATAACCTTCAAAATCGTTGGAAAAATCTTGACATCTTTTTAAGATTTTTAAGGTACTTTGGAGTTTTTTTAAACAACCTTGCTATAATTATTAACATTTTTGAAATTCCTTTAATTTATAAAAATGAATTAAAAATGTAGTGAAATCTTTTTTAACATCCTCAGATATTTAAAATCCTTTCAAATATTTTGAAATCCCTTGAAAATTCCTTGAAAATTCAAAAATACTTCAGATTGAAATTTAAAAAAGAGAAAAGTTTCAAAACTTTAAATATTGAAATGCTTGTAGATTAGAGTTTCGAAAATGGAATCATTAAAAATTCAAAGCTTTCGAAATGTAATTTTCAAAAATTTTCAACTATTGATTACAGTAATTTAATGTGATATTTTAAAGGATTTGATATATTTTAGGATATTTTAATAGATTTCAAGGAATTTTTAAATGATTTTAATAAATTGGTATGAGATTTTAAAGGATTTGAAATATTTCGTGGTTTTTTTTTTAATTTCAAGATAATTTCAAGAGCTTTAAAAAATTTAAAGAGATTTGAAAAAAGTTGTAAGGATTTTAAATATTTGAGGAAGTTTTAAAAGACGCCAAACATTTTTCAATTGATTACTGTAATTTAATATGAGATCTTAAAGGATTTGAAATATTTTAGGATATTTTAATAGATTTCAAGGAATTTTCAGTTGATTTCAATTATTTAGAATAAGATTTTAAAGGATTTGAGATATTTTAGGGTATTTTTCAATATGCAGTGAATTTTCAAGAGCTTTGACAAATTTCAAAAGATTTTAAAGGATTTAAACTTTTTTAGGATATTTTAAAACATTACAAGAAAGTTTCAATTAATTTCAACAATTTAAAGCGAAAACTAATTGTTTTAGTTGAAAGTTCAACTGTTTCTATTAAAAGTTAGTCAACTATTGATTAAAATTAATGTGATATTTTATAGTTATAATATCAACATTGATAATATGTATAATAATAATAATATTCATACTATACACACCTGAAAAACATAACCTCAAAATCGACCCATGAATGAAATGAAGAATCACGCGAAACATTCAATTCGCCAAATTCTTCCATTTCTTTCAAATGATGATCGAGATATAAATAGAATACCACCGAAGTCTTCCGAAGCCTTCAAATCAATTACTAGCTTCCGATAATTTCTGCAGCTGTAGCGTATGATTTACAGGGATTTAAATGCAATTAAAAAAGAACCTCAAATTTTAAGAAGAATATAGTGCAGTCCCGTTTTCCGATAAGAAGTCTTGCATTCAAAGATATTACAAAATTTTAATCCCTAAGAATGCTTTTCTGCCTTTCCTTTTGTAATCCTTATAAAGCGGCGAAAATAATAACATTCGTATTCCTTCCAAAGCAGATCGGAGTTGCCAGACGTAACCTCCAATAAATTAAAAACACCCTTTTTGTTTGGAGCATTATAACGCACTTCAAAAGCATAAAATTTTAAAAATCTAGTATGGTTTGTATACAAGAATACAGCTCTTTATCGTGAAATGTTTGATTTGTTAAAATAGTATCACTTACAAAAATTCTTTCTTCAAACAGTGGGCCTGAAAACTTCAAGTTTTGATAAAATCATCGATGCTGCATTTTTACAATAATTGCACATCTTCTTCATATGAGAATTCAATCATTATAACACGCTCGGAGATGTATCATTTAAAGAAATTTGTATGGTGACAATTCATAATATTCATGGAAATTGAAACAGTGTTATTCTTATTGCCTTGTTTTTAATGATTTTTTTAATGTTTCATCTTGTATTTTACAATAAAAAAACCAAGCTTCCTATAAAAAAAATATTCGTAAAAAATTTGTAAATCTTTTTTGGTACAATAAATTTTTTCTGACTTATTCACGTACCTTGTATCGTTGTACTAAAATACAATTTTTTTTACTTTTAATGCTGCTTTCCAAAAATAAAAAATAAAAATTCTTAGCTTTTTTATTAATTTTTTTCGATGAATGTTCAAATTTTCGGGGTTTTGTTTAGCAAAATTTAAAAAGTTCCTTAGGCAATCTTGTAGGGCCTTGAAAAAGTAATGTTTTTGTTTCGCGTTACTTTTTCCCATAACATGATTTTTTTTGCCTGGAAATGCTCATTTTACCTTGGTCTTTTGGAATTTGAAAGTGCTATGACTTTGGTCATTTTTATTTTATAAAAAAAAAGTAATCGGGAAAAATTGTTCGTATTTTGGTCTACTATAAAAAGCTGTCGAAATAATTTTTAAATATTGAAAAAAGTGGTCTCAAAAGTTTCTAAAATGCTTTAACTTTTTACCATTATTTTTTAAAAAGTTGGCTATCGAACTCATCCTTTCTCTTCATATCCTTATAAACCGTAAGCCCACAACGTAAATGGCAACATGATACGAATAAGGCCAATTTTCACCTGAGTTGTTCGCCTGATGATGAGGAACGTTAAAATGGGTGCCTTGCAAGTCGGAATGAATGCGTTTAGCGGTGGCGACCTGACAAAGGTTTCAATTTTTGACAGTCAACTAACGTGACTAGTAATAAAAAGAGCGACGTTCTCAGCTTCTGATAATCGTAGAAGGCTAGGTCCGGGAAACTTGACTTTCGTTATGGTAGTAAAGATCGAATGTATTTTTACGACAAAATATAAAGTTTAACAATAATAAATAATGGATTTTACACAGGCCCAAAAAAAAAACAAAAGTGTCTGTGCAATTGAACAGACCTATATATTCTTATGTATTTTTCGACGCTGAATTTGAATTTGCAATAAAAAAGTAGGGTTCAGCTACCTTTTTATGGGGATTTGCTCGAAAAACCTTATTTTTTACGGTTTTTTCATGGTTTTTTTTTAATAAAAAAAAATAAAAAAAATTTTTATTTTTTTCACTTCAGAATCGAATTCTACGGGAAAAAGTACATCGAAAACCATGTTTTGATTTTTTTTTTACAAAAATTTCAATCCACCATACGGCGATGAAAAGGCTTCTGGAGGTTTGCCACTTCATGAATCACAAAACTAGAACTTTTTTCGACCCTTGATCATAAAGTAAGACTTAGAATCTATGTATAGCGATATTCATGAACTCCATTATAATATTTTTAGCTTCTTTTAAGAAGGGCCTTAGAGTTTTAATGGGTTAATCAATTGAGTTTGTAGAATTTTCGCTAATACTTTGCAACTACGATAGTGAGATGTTGGATACTACCAGGTGTATACATATGAAACCGGTATTTTTTCAAGAAAAAAACACATTTATTTCAAGAGAATGATAACAAATATTTTATTCAAAGTATGCGCCC
>NC_046658.1:163905655-163920487 GCF_010883055.1 Belonocnema kinseyi | reverse complement strand
GATGTCATATGAAACTTGAAATGTTTGGTATTGGATATTGTTGACAGATGACAATACGCCAATTAGAACAAATGGTAAGTTCCGACAGTGCCTACAAGTGTGTCTACTGGCCGCTAGATGGCAATACCGGTTCCATATGTATGCACTTGGTAGATATTGGCGATATCTATTTTTATTTTTGTCTTCCAAAAAAATACTGTGCTCAAATATTCGTAGCATTCCCCATCTTGGTCTAATGCCTTGACAAATTGTTTTATTAAACCAAGCTTTATGTGAAGAGGTGGTATCAAAATTTTGGACGAATTCACAAGTGGCTCTTTAACAATATTTTGTTTTCCAGGTTCAAATGACTCTCTTAGTGGCCAAATTTTCTTTTTGTAGTGGTTTTCCCTATCGCTACTATCAAACATACACAAATTTCAAGGATATTTTGTAAATCCAGATTGTTGTCCTAGTATCATAGATAAAATTTTTAAGTCTCCACATATTTGCCTTTTAGGTTCCTTGTATTTTATTTTTGACAAAACCAATTCAATGTTTGAATACTCTTCTTTAAGCACATTTGAATGCGCTAACGGTATAGGAGCACACTTATTTGTGTTATGAAGAAGCACTGCTTTAAGGCTCCGCTTCGACGAATCAATGAACAGGCGCCAATCCTCAGGTTTGTATATACCTGATTTTAATTCGTCAATAAGTCCTTTTACGTCAATGCAGTAAACTAGCCCTGAATCTTCTTTAAAATATTTTCGAAAGGTTTTCTCTCGGTCACGATATTCACTTACTTTAGTTCCCTTTGTCAGCATATGTCGCTTTTTAAAGTCTGAAGCCGTCAATTCACAGTGATCTTTAGATAGGCCAGCCTTTCTAAATAAATCATTCAGACTCTTTTGATCATATTTTTTCACAGATTTCTCCACACCTTTAGGTACATATCCTTCATTATCATCTGAAGCGAGATTTTCTTCACTTTCGTCGGATTCGCTTAGATCTTCGGATGATGTGTTATCGCTTGGTTTAGTTTCTTTCACATTAATCATATTTGTCGAATGATCGTCCACATGCAGAGAATCTAAACGTGTTGTAAAACTATCTCGTGATTCTTCATTTTCTAAATCTTCTATAAGGATTTTTTCTGGAAACTGAACAGTTTTAGGACTAGAATAATGTCTTCTTTTTTCTTAATATAAGCTATACCCCCTACTTTTGTTGTACAAAAGTAGCAATCGTTTTCATTTTCTGGTTCTTTCCATTTTGTTGGTTATTTTTCTTTTGTTTTTCGACCCAACAAATTTTGCACATACATAACAAGAGTTATCAGGATTACCAGTGAATTCATGATTGCATCTGTTACCAGAAGTGCCAGCGGAGTTAAATGAAGATGAGGAATTGTGATGTGCCATAAATTATATCTAAAACCCACACGCTAAGAATCATGTCCCGATCGCAGGTGAGTCAGCCGTCCTAGGGGCGATAACTCTCTAACCTCCCCAGGCCTAAGTATGAGAGCTTTCTGACTTTGACGAGGACAATGTCAACTCGTCGTCAGACACACTACGGCATCATTCTCACATCTTAGCGCTCCCCTGCGAGACAGCGCGCCTTCGCCGGTTTCGTTACTACGAAGAGTTGGACCCACGAATCATTCTACACATCTCATTTTCAGGGCAGTTGTCATCGTGGCCAACGTCTTCGTTGCAGCAGGTTTTTGATAGTACTGCTATTGAGTAGCAATATAAGTTATAAACTTTAGATAGTTTAATTCAACTATCCAAAATGCAGAGAGTATCTAATGATTGCAAAGTTCAAGTTCATCACGCTAGCAAATATCTATTATCCAATATCTCACTATCGAAGTTGCGAAGTATTAGCGAAAATTCTACAAACTCAATTGATTAACCCATTAAAACTCTAAGGCACTTCTTAAAAGAACCTGTAAATATTATAATAGAGTTCATGAATATCGCTATACATAGGTTCTAAGTCTTACTTTATGATCAAGGGTCGAAAACAGTTCTAGTTTTGTGATTCATGTAGTGGAAAACGTCCAGAACAGTATCCAAAACTTCGATTTTTTGAAAAAAATATCAATTTATCACGTTTATTGTCCACTTACGCCGACTAGGAGTTATTTTTTGAAAAAAATGACTTAAAATTCGTGATCAGCGACCTCAAAAACCCCCAGTAAAGTATTTTCAATGTTTATAAATCGGTTTAAAATCGTAAAACTTGATTTTAATGTCATTTTAATCAAATTTGAAGCAAATTTTCATTTTTCGCGATTTTCTGCCTTTTCATCGCCGTATGGTGGGTTGAAATTTTTGTAAAAAAAAAAGTCAAAACATGGTTTTCGATGTATTTTTTCCCGTAGAATTCGATTCTGAAGTCAAAAAAATAAAATTTGTATTTTTTTTTTATTTAAAAAAAACCATGAAAAAACCGTAAAAAATGAGGTTTTCCGATCAAAACCCCATAAAAAAGTAGCTGGACCCTACTTTTTTATTGCAAATTCGGATTCAGCGTCGAAAAATACATAAGAATACGAGCATATAGGTCTGGTAAATTGCACAGAAACTTTTGTTTTTTTTGTGGGCCTGTGTTATAAATCAAAGCGATTTTTTTGAAAAATGCGAATATCTTGGTAAATATTATCATTTTGCTCGAATACTTCTTATCAGTCTTGGAGTATACCTGCCATGGAGCACCTTTTCTATTCTAAGAAGTTTCGAAAAAATGACTTGTTCCCGAATTACTGCTTGAGTCGAATTTGTATGACTCCAACACGAGCGGTATATAACTTCGAGTGTATACCTATCCTAAGAAGAGTGAGTCGTAAGAGTGACAGAGATTGTAATAAATCACTCTTAGTGCCACACTGTGCCTTTGGACGTAGGTCGTTCCCGCATGAGTTGGACAACTAGATTACTGTAATTTAATATGAGATCCTAAAGGATTTAAAATATTTTAGGATATTTTAATAGATTTCAAGAAATTTTCAATTGATTTCAATTATTTAGAATAAGATTTTAAAGGATTTGAGATATTTTAGGGTATTTTTCAATATGCAATGAATTTCCAAGAGCTTTGAGCCCTGCAGCTATCATCGGGAATGTCTTGGCTCAAAATTTGGCGACGGTATGTTAAAGTGAAAATGACACCGTCTTGGCATGCCAAAATAAAACCCTCCGTACCAGACTTCAATCCGGACCATTTAAGAAAAGAAAAAGTTAGGTCACACGACATTGACTGATCCTCCACATTTCTGTGGAAGATACCGTGCATCCTCTTATTGAGAAGCTGTTCACGAAAGTTTTTCTCTTGTGCTTTCTTAATACAGTCGCAGAACAGAAGACTTAAGATGAATGCTTTTGTTCATGTGCATAACCTTTCTTGTTCCGATATCAATGGATTTGAGCTCGTTCTTCGTCCATAAAACTCCTAGAAATAAATAGAGTACTACGAGGACGGCAAGCATGTTCGTTGCAGATACTTTGTTCCTCGACGACAGTTCAAAAGACCAAATCTACGGAATGAGACGTTTGTATCTGCTTCGGAGAGTATCCTTTATAGATTTCTCATACAGAACGCGGCTCTTTGGCACGCGCAGGTATGTAAAAGTCTCTCCAGCGCATAGGTCTCGTATAGCGCTTCTATCAACGAGCTCAGGATATTTAGAGATGCCATTAAGTCTTCCTTGCTTCAAATAAACCTTGGCGCATTTGTCTAACCCAAATTCCATTCCAATTTCCTTAGTATATCGTCCGACAATCTCTACAGCTGGATGTAGTTGCTCTTTTGTTTTTAGCATAGATCTTAAGATCGTCCATGTAAAATACATGTGTGAACTTGTACTTTCGATCTGCAGGTTTGCTGCACATGTACCCGTCGGAATGGCGAAGTGCTAGAGATAGTGGACATAATGTAAGGTAAAAGATGAGTGAGCTCATGGTGTCGCCCTGAAAGACACCTCTCTGAAATGTGACTTTGTTAGTTGTCATATGATTTTTTCCACATAAGATAATAAGTCTGGTTTTCCAAAGCGGCATCAATCTCTCTATGCACCTAACGATTTGTGGATGAACCTTTAAGCTTTCCAAAAGACAGATGATAAGTCTATGGGAGGTCGAATCAAAAGCTTTCCGATAATCAATCCAGGCCGTCAATAGGTTACGCGGGTAAAATGCTGCATCTTTGTAGACACATCTATCGATGAGCAGGTTTTATCAACATCCCGCTACACCTTTCTTTGAGCCTCGTTGTTCATACATTTCTTACCACACAAGTTCAATTGCCGAAACAATTCTATCATAAAGGATAGCTTTAAATACCTTATACAGTGTATTCAGACAAAGGTTTAGCCTGTAAATATGTAAATATGTAAATATGAGGTGAAAATACAGGCCAAATGCTGATGGGTTGAAGGAAATTTCTTCCACCAGAATGTTTTGATACAATCTGGTCCCGATGCGGAATAGTTCTTCATCCCTCTTAATACTTTTTTTAGCTCCTCGGTAGTGATAAGTGGGCATTCTACATCAGGTGTCATTAGGACTTCACACAGCTCTTAGAAGCTATTTATTTTTGCTGAGTCTTCGTCCAGTCTATGATGCACTATGTAGACATCTCTCAAAAATACTTCGACCTCCTCTGCTTTGTGCGGGTGGTCGACAGTAACTGGAGGGTCTTGGAAGAGTCGAGATGGGTAAGAGAGAAACGGTTGATTTCCTCTGACCCACCTCCCCTCTGCTCGAAACTTCTCTTAGCGTCAGATAGTATTCGTATTCTCTCAAAAATATGCTTCCTGATAGTCAGCAGCTTTAACTTGTTAAGTGTGTGCATTTGATGCACTCGTCTTTTGGTCTTATGATCAACCGTTGGTTTTGTTTTAAGTTTCGCATTGACCAACGCTCTCGCTGCATTATACACACACAATAATTTATGGCCCAGAGGTCGGATTTTTCAGGAAAATCTCCACGATACTCGTCATCCATTGTAACTAGATCTTCAGGCTTGCGACAAACCTTAGTGTTGATTTTTGTCGGGCTCATAAGGCATCGCTCTTCCTCTATTGGATGCCTGCCCGCGGTTAGTCTTAGTGTCGCCTTTCTTTCTCTGTTTCCGATAGTTCTAGCCACATTCGTATCGTAGCACTCTAGCAAGTCGTGATTCAGTCGCTACGTCCACCTAAAGGTCCCAAGATTCTTCCGATCCATCGCATTGAATCCATTTTCATTGGCTCCTCCAGCTCTAGAGTGTTCGGCATTGTTAGCTCAGCCAAGACAAGGCTCGTCTTAAAACAAGTAAGCGTCACCTTAGCGAAAACAAGAATCGACTTGAGTCGTTTTACTTGTCGTGGCCATAAAAGAAGACGAGCTTTAGACATAACCAAGTCAAATTCAAGTGTGAGCATTTTTACTCAGGAGTGTAAGAAAAAACGGATTTTTATTGTTATGGTATTTCTTTCATCGATGTTTTCTCCAAGTGTATCAATTTGATGAAACAATGATATAATAATGAAAGTATGCATCTCTGGGAGTAGGCCAAATTCTTGTTTCAAACTTTTTCCTGCAAAATCAATTTCAAGGAATTTGACCTCAATGTCTGGCGACTTTGAAGCCGCTTGACAACACTTGTGCATCCAGGTAAGTGTCTGACATTGCAAAGGTGATATTATACTGTAATCCCCTACATGTGCACCAATTTTCAACCTTATCTGAGCCGCGTTTAGTAAACTGTCAAAAATTAACACCTTTACCAGATCGCCACCACTAAACGCATCCACTCCGACTTGTAAGGCACCCATTTTCACGTCCCTCATCATCAGGTGAACATCTCAATTGAAAATTGGCCTTATCCACATCACGTTGCCATTTACGTTGCGGGCTTATGGTCTATTCTGAAGTGTGCGAAAAAAGAATCCAATCAAGTAATTTCTTTAAATGTTACGGTGCTACAGACTGCAACGACAATAACGACAACGACGACAGAAAGACACCGACGTAAAAACTATTTTTTCTGACTCAGGAATCCAAAACTTCTACATTTTATGAATTCTGAGAAATTTATTTTTCACATTAAACCAATACCTTCTCATAAGGATCAGAATGTATAAGTTAGAAATTGTCAAAATTGTGCAAATTTTGGAAAAAAAGTAAAAAGTAAATTTTCTCAAAAATGCGACCATCGATTAATTTTTTAGATTTATTGTGATATGATGAAGATATCCTGAGAGTTTCGCCCTCGCTAAACTATTGTTTATTATGTGCGGGATCTCGCAAATTAAAGGATGGGAAGGATTTGGAAGTCGAGAATCGGGTGAAGTCAATTATGGGAAAACAATGTGAATATAAAAAGGGTTTATTCACTAACTTACAGTTATGTATTAAGAGCCGACCCCTTTTAAGCCCAAGCCGTGCGGCGAACCCACGATCGGGGAAGCGGTTGTTGGTAGAACCCGGGCGGCGAAGTCAAGGTTCCAGAGCCTTGTCAGAACGGGGTGATTACAAGTTCTTTATAACCTTCACACCCTTGTCTGAGACGCGGTTTAATTTTTATAAATTTCTTTCATCTTCGTTACTTTCTTGTTGAATTTAAACATGAATTCTTCTTCCGTAATGTCTAATTGTACATAAGAATCCTCTTCCTGTTCTCCCTCGTTGATTTGTACTTCCTCGTCCTCTGTGTTGTTTTCTTCTTCCCTATCTTCTCCTGTTGGTGCTATTTTCTCTTTATTGAATCAGATTTTTATGATATTCTTAAATTCTGGATTCGTTTCCACCCAGCCGCCTTTGATGTATCTGGTTTTTGTCAAATCCGGAACCGTCTGATAATGTTTCCTCCGGTTCCACTTTTAATTTCAGTAAGTGTCGTGGAATTCATGTATTCCTACTGGAATGATCCTCTCGCAATGCCGACGATTCCATATCTCGACGTTTTTCATCTTTTCTTCCTGAAACAAATTTATAATAGGATCCTATCATTCAAAACAAAAAATAAATAAAAACGCTAGTTTTCTTTTAACTGTTTTTCGTCTTATCTTATTTGAACTGAACCTAGCGTATAAAAATAGATTTTGACTATCTTTTCAAATTTCTAATTAAATTTAATTCCAGTTTTTCTTCCTCTAGATTCATATCTTCTTCTAACCTTGTGTTCTCATTGGTTCCTTAGCTGAAAGTTACTTATATTTAAACTCTACTTTTATAATCAAAATTTGAATTATAATTATATCTTGGGCTCTTCTAGCCGTATTAATATTCACTTTATAAACTTTAGCAACTATGTTTCTTTCTGTAAATACAAATTTGATTTAGTGACGAGAGAAAAATATTTTTAACATAAATTATCTCTCTTTTTTTCTTCTTAATATCTCCTCTCATTCTACCTTTCTTCTTAATCTCTCTTTCTCTAACTGTTCTTCTCTACTCGTCCTTGTTGCATCCATAATATATCTTTCCTCCTATATTTTAGTAGATTTTGCATTTCATCTATTTCTTTTTCTTCCCTTTCTTTCTCTTGTTTCATTTTAATTTTTAAAAAATATGTCTTCTAATTTTTTCTCTTCTTCCTTTTGTCGCAACATTTTCTCCTATTCTTTTTGTTTTTTTCTTCGTTAAACCTTTTCTAATATCCTCCATTGTTGGTAATCCATGAAATTTTCGTTTCTCTTCGGCGAGTTGTTTAATTCGTAGATCTCCTCTTCTTGATACAAATTCGTCAAAAGTGCTTTTTTCATCCTCTTTTCCGTCTCCCTTTTCCTTTTTTGTCCTCTTCTTCTCTTCTTCTCTCCTTATCATTTTTACCTCCAGTGTTTCGTATATCGGACGTTGATTCCCTGTTGGCATCCCAATACACCTATGAGCGATGGACACCTTAGCTGTAAATTGCTGTTTACAGCTGGATCATCCCAGAAGTGGACAGAAGTTTGTCAGGGAAACTCGAACTTGGAACTGCATTTTGCAGTGAGAGCACTTCAATAAAAGTTTTTTGTCCATTTCCTATCAAATACAATATTTCCCTGTTTTGTCTCGTTTTTCTAGGTGCATATGTTTGTATCATTTTTTTCTTGTCTTTGTCAATGGTGTTACAATCAAATCATCAATATGCATGTCATCTCAAAGAAGAATTTGAATTAAAATCCACTCTTTGCTAATGATTTTTTTTATATGTTTAACGTTCCAATTATCTACCGATTATACCATGTTTGTTTTAAATTCGTAAATTGTTTGTGACATCTTGGCTCTAATGACAAATGGTCCTTCAAAATTTTAATTCAATTTCTGAGCTATTCCTTCTCCTTTATTCGACAATGTTTTATTTCTTTTTAGAATTTGTTCACAAATTCCAAAACTTATGGGCTGGAGCTATCTGCCTGAATTAAAAAAAGCTTATGTGAATCATGTAGAAGAATGTTCACTTGTATTTAAAGCAAATTGCAAATCATCTAAATTATCATCCCATGTCTTATGGGATGGTTTTTTGATTATAAGGTTTCCCATCAAACCTATCTGATCATTTACTCTTGGTTTTATGTCTTGATAAATATAGCATTCGTTTACATATTAAAGAGTTTCAGAATATATTCCGGGCCAAATACAATTTTCGGAAATTCTTGCATACGTCTTTTCCATGCCCAAGTGACCTGCTTGTTTATTATTATGATTTTCAATTAAAACATGTTCCCTTAGTTCTTTTGGTATGGCTAATTTCCACGGGTTGGTATCTAAATTTAGTCTTGATTTTAAAGGGTTGGGTCTCTGAAAATCCAATTGATTATCTCATCTTCTTCAATTTTGATTTTCTTTTGGCTTATTTTTAACTCGAACCTTTTTATTTTTATACCAATTATCCTCGTAAATGTTTAAAAACATTTTGCCAATTTTTCTTACTGACGCTGCTTCCTTTTCTAACTTTCTTATTTCTTACTCAATTATCTCCTAGCTTTTTGATATCTTTCTTATCTTTTCTATTCTATCTAGTTTTTTCCAACTAGCAACTCCTATTCTTCCGTTTCATTTTCCGAAATTTCTTTTCGTTTTTTGGTCATCTATAAAAAATTATAATTTTTAATTTAATTTTGTTTGTTTAAACCCCTAACTTATCCAATCCTGCTACAAGGAGTACAGATAACGCGTTTTTTCTTTGTAATTTTTATTTTGTTAAAGGTGGCAGAGCTTGCGGAACACGCGAAGTATACAAACTATTTTAACGGACATCTATAACACTGTACCCGCATTTAATCGATCTAAATACATATATCCTACCCGCACTTTGTTTTTAAAACATAATTATCAAATCAAATATAAATTCGTCAAAAATCAATTTTCAAAATTTTATAACTTAAAAATTTAAATTCAAATTCATCTGTTTGATGGCGCACATGCATCAATTTGTTATTTCATCTTCATCATTCTCATGACTTTCGTTCTCGGCTTAGGAAGATTTTGGAGCGATTGTAAGTTTTCATGAGGGCGCCAAACTTGTGAAGTATCTCGCAAATTAAAGGATAGGAAGGATTTGGAAGTCGAGAATCGAGTGAAGTCAATTATGGAAAAACAATGTTCATCTAAAAAGGGTTTATTCATTAACTTACAGTTATGTATTAAAAGCCGATACCTTTCAAGTCCGAGCCAGGCAGGAAAGCCAATATTGGAGAAGCGGTTGTTGGTAAAGCCCGGGTGGCGAATCCAAGGTTCCAGAGCAGATGGTGAATGTGAAAAAGAAAGTAGGTATTATATTTTGAACATAGATAACATGAGTCCCTAAAATCAATAAAAACTCCAGACTTCAATTAGCGAAGCAAGCATTTAGATGTGAATTATCAATTTATACGTAACCTTTTTGGAAAGGGTGTGATTAGTGTAGATTAAATTTCGATAGCATATACTATTTACTGAAATTTCATCTTTGGCAATATCTTAAGTAAAAAAATCGTAATAAATGATTAAAGTGTTCGATATCATTTTTTTAGTTCTATTTCATTCGTTAAGATAAATTTACTAATGCTTAAAAATCAATTTATTCGAGTAAGCGAAAAAATGTCCGCACTACGAATCTATATAAAGGAAAGTGACATACTGCGATTCTAGTGACCCATTTATACAGCTGCATGAGTTGGCTGTTTTATTAGGACCTTTTTTTCCAGGAAGAAGCATCATTTCAAGCGACAGTATTTCTAAAAATGGTTACCGCCGCATTATTAAAAAGTTTCGCGTGTGTTTAATTTAGAAACAGTTAAAATATCCGTCTGCTGACGCTAGTGCAAAGAGAATATACAAAGCAAGATTTACTTTTAACGTGTCCTGAAGTGAGACGAAAATCCGAACGTAAAAATTATAAAGTCAAAATTTTATTATGCGACCAAAACAGGTTCAAATTGACCATTTAAAGGAGAAATTGCTTTGCACTTATTGCGCCAATTTTGAGCTTTTGGTTATTGGATTAAGAAACCAGAAACTGGTTTAGGTGATATTGTTTTCGTGATTTGAAACAAAGGTGACTTAGACAAAAGAGCAACCTCTATTGGTAGTTTTGTCGAAGAATTAGCAACCTGGACAAAATTATTCAAAGAGAAGAAATCAAAGAGAAGAAAGATCGCACTAAGTATAATTCAAATCATTTGAAAAGGCAGTGAAAAAGCCGGAAAATGGATTGTTTTTTATACGTAATAACATTTTTCACGATATAAACAAAAACTATATGTTTTATCAAAAAATTGGTGTAAGGAAATTTGTAGATATTTTTGAGTTGAACAAATGTAAGCGTTATATTTTATTCTAAATTACATGGTTTGGCCAAAAAATTAAACTCTTTATTTTATCAAAAACATTTCGATTGATAAACTAGAACCGGTGCTCTCGAAACTTAGGAAGTTCGTTATCTCTCATATAAGTGCGATAATGAATACTTACGTATTCATTTGTTCTCTGGTGATGCAATGGAATATTCCTCAGATAGACTTGTTAACCAAATTATTAACTAACGCATTAATCAGTTTTATCTCTACTTTGAGAAGATGAGGATGTTCTATACTTTTGTTTTCACTTTGATGGTCATCGTAAATTCTATTGGTAAATATAATAATTTAATATTATGTATAATAATTATGTATAACTTTGTTTGATTATCCCGGTAAAAGTGCAGCTGACGCTCATATAGCTATCTGTGGGGCTCATGGAGAGAGTGTTTTTCACGACAAATATTTCCATTTGATTGATAAACTACGCTCTGGTAGACCTCCACAATTCAATGATGCAGTGATTTTAAAACGTTAAATGCATTGGGTAAGATTCAAAAAGCAGGAAAGTGTGTTCCTCGTGCACTAACCGAAGAGCAACGCGATGGACGTTTAGATACGTGTCTCTCAGTGCTTTTAAGACAAACAATCAATAATCAATGAGTCAATAGTCAATAATCAATAATCAATAAGGCAATAATCAATATTATTTAAATATTAATTATTCTTAAGATTGTGAAAAAATGCTCTCCAGCTCCGCTGAGAGCTGGTAAAGCATCAGACCGGCAATCTGAAGGACCTGGGCTCATATCCCAGCGGACCTATTGAGAGTTTTTTTCACAATCTTAAGATTAATCAATAATTTAATAATATTGATTAAGACCAGTAGACAAAAATAATAACAGCTAAAATTATAAATTAATTTTTTTGGTCAAAAACCTCCATCAATAATAAAATATGAATTTATGTTAAGCAAAATAAAAATCTTACGAGTATGAGCAATGACGTTGACATTCAGCTTACAAGGAGGTTGCGAAGAAAATCTTCTCGTCTCTCTGTAGCTCAGTTGGTAGAGCATCTGACCGGCAATCTAAAGGACCTGGATTCATATTGCAGCAAAGATAGAGAGCATTTTTGCACAATCTTAGGATTAATCAATATTTTAATAATATTGATCAAGACCAGTAGACACAACCAATAACATTTAAAATTATTAATTACTTTCCCTGGTCAAAAAACCTCCATCAATAATAAAAAATTATTTGGTTTTAATTTAAATAACTCAAATGAAAACAATTTTATATTCGAAATGTTTAAAAACTAATTTCAATTAAACTTAACGATTTAGAAAATATTTAACTGAAGCAGCGTTCAGAATATAAAAGTAAATCATTAATCTAAATTTAAATCTCTTAAAGCTTGCACTTTTTAATTTTTCAGTTCTAGTATTAAGAGTATTTTTCGACGGCCTCGAAATAAAGTATTCAATTCAAGTGGCTTCTGTTACCTAAGTATTTAATTTCAAATGTTTTCACTACAAAATTTAAACGCTCGTAAGGTAAACGTATAATCTTTTACGACTAGGAACACTAAATACCCAGCCGGTTATTAGCCCCAGCATCTAGGCGCTAGGCAGGGCACAGTGGCGGATGTTTCGGCTACACTTTTCCGAGATCTTCGGGGTTGTACGCGAGAAACTCTCCTTTAGAAAAGGGATGCTGAGCCTGTAACGGCATTGGGGGGGGGGGGAGGTGGTGGCGAGCGAGGTACAATATTTATTTTGGACCCTACGCATGGACTGGCGGTTATACCGTTAAGCTCTGATGTGAGAGTTCAAAATACCGGCATCCCCTCTCGTCAACAGAGGTTTAAGGGCTTCGAAAGCATCCTCACTATACGACTTTGAATATTGCTAGAGATGCCTTAGGTGTCGTACTTGGCTCCAACTACACTTAGCTTCTTGAACTTAAATTTGGTAAGATTGAGAATGGACGTGGGAATTTTATTCTCACGCTCAAGTTAAGATCCATCAAATTTATCTGCAAATTCTAAGTATCCCCATTAGATGAAAATCTTCGACACTTAAAATTGTACTTTACGCTGAGACTTAGATCTCGAAAACGAGTTCCTAGCGTGTACTCTAAATATTTAAAATTTATAATATTAAAAAATATATAAGACTTTAAAGAATCAATTTGAAAGTATCCCTGAGTGGATTTAAGAAAAGAAAAATTATAGGTATTGTATCGAATATATCTTACTGGATAAATAAATCCATTATTATGTGTGTTTTACATTGAAAATGTTGAGTGTCCTTACTTCTCCTCCTGAGTACTCTTTTTCTATATATTTCTTTAACTAACAGAGTAAAGAACCCTTTACGCTTAAAGATTCAAAAGATTTTTCAACGAAAATATTAACTTATAGTTTGCTTTAAATCTCATATTTTTGAACAAAATTAAAAGGCTTTAAGATTAGAAACCATTAGAATCATAAGATTTTTTTAATTCGATATCCTCTCAAAGTTCCCGGAAAACATGTAAATCTTCTTAAATCCCTTGAAATCTTCAAAGCTGTTTAAAATCAATATAAATCCCTGGAAATATTGTAGTTTCTTTTGAAATATTTATAATCCCTTCAAATTTAATTTCATGTGTTCCATAAGACTTCGAAACCCGGTAAAATGCTTTGAAAAACCCTGATATCTCTTGAGATCCTATACAATTTACTGGGGAAATCGTCAATCTTTTGATCTGTAGAAATCTGAGGAAGTCCCTATAAACCTTATCATTTCTATTGAAATGCTTTAAAACTCTTTAATCTGCTAAAATATCTTCAATCAGACATCTGTTAATTATACTTAGAAAAACTTAAATTCTCAGAAATTCCTTCAAACCTTAAATTTTCTTTTCTTATACTTTGAGTCCCTCAATCTCAGTAAAATATCTTGAAATCTATCAAATCCGTCTTAATCTTTCGAAATTTCATTTCATGTATTTCCTAAAGCTCTCCATAAATTGTATTGGAATCTCCTGAAATTTTTGAAAAACTCTAATTTTTATAAACCCCTTGAAATCTGTAAAAATCCTATTTCATATTATCAAATAATTTAATTTTTTTTGAAATCCTATAAATCCATAAACAATTGTGAAATTCCTTATCATCCCTTAAAACTTTTGAAGTACCTTAAAAATTTCTTTAAATCTTCGAAATCGTTTAAAGCGACGTGAAATTTTTTTAATCTGTTGTCATTTTTTACAAAAATCAAATCCTTAAAAAAATTTTAATCTTTAGTCATTATTTTTTTTTCAAAAAAAAATTGAAAATTTTAAAATCCTCTAATAGGTTTAAAGGCAAAATAAAAAAATTTAATTGCTTTCTGCCATGTTGTAATAAATGGCGGGTAAACGCGTGTTGAATTTTATAAATGTTCGTAAATTTCTCATGGCCTTCGTTTACAGGCAATATGCCGTAGGATGTCACGGTTTTTTGGTGTGACGTAAAATGAATTTCTGCGAACCCATTTTTTCCCTTAGCGTATTTCAATCCACTTTACCTCTGGCGCTCATTAAAATAATTGATACGCTTAAGCCTATAAAATTCTCTTTCGCTTCTCTACTAATTTGCAGCCGCATTTAGTTTCGGCTCATCATATGTCTCATTGGCAGCGAGCGAGTTGAAATACCTTTCAACTTTGAAAATATTTATAAATTCCATGAATCCTTTGAAATGATTGAAGGTCCTGAAAAGGCAATGTACAATTATGTACTGGCAGCAACTGTCATGTACGTTTGCGAAACCTAGACATACGAATAAAAAGATGACAGTACATTTAAAGCGTTTTGCATTAATTTCCTGCAAAATGTATACGGTAAAGCGCTAACTGAGAAAGTAATGGGAGCATTCTCAAGAATGTCAAAATAATTTTTTTGGTGGTTGGCAGCAGTCAAAACTTCTTCGCGTGAAAATAATGAGGTTTTGACTGAAAATGACATAAAAAGACCTACTAAGTCATTTGGTTTGCGCGGAAAATTCATACGGCGAGTGTTTTTAACACCATACGCCTATGCCTCCGAATCCTGAAGAACATACTAACC
>NC_046658.1:163893495-163905555 GCF_010883055.1 Belonocnema kinseyi | reverse complement strand
TATATGCAATACCTGGATTATATAATTTGCTTATAACAAATACACGAAATATCATAGCTTACAGGCAATATGCAGTATGTCGTAGGAAGTCAATTTTAAGTCACCTTCTAAGCGTTGATTTTTTAAAGTGATGTAAAATAGATTCTCACAAAACTAAAGGAAAAAACGGGTTATGTTTACGTCCGCCGGTAGCGAAGATCCGCTTAAGCTATAGTAGTGTGCGGACGTTTTGTGATAGAGGTCCTCAAGGCTTTTGTCGCGTGTATATGGAATTTAATTGTGATACTGAGGCTTTAATTATCGTGTCTTGGTTTTTTTCTGGTCTTAATTGTCAGGTGCTTGGTGTTGTGGTGCATCTTCTTTTCTGAGTGTCATACCCCTCTATTTTTGCTCTTTTTCCACGCGATCTAAGGTGTCTCTTATTGTTTCGTGCTGCCTGACATTTATGGCTAAGTGTGTACATCCAAATAGTTTAACTATCTCTTGTGAATCATCCATACATATAAACAATGGGAGGTGAAGGTACGCATTTGCACGAATCTATTGATAAATTAACTAAAGACATTCAGCATCTCACTTCTTCTCATACGGAGTTACGCAAAGAGGTCAAAGCTACGAATGATAACAGCAAAGTTATTTCCTCGGAATTTGCTAAAATACAGAAAAAGCTTTCTACACTATGGAATGAAGTAGAGATCATCCACCAACAAGATCGAGCAAATAACATAATTCTCTTTAACCTACCGGATGACGAGGAACACAATAATGATATCATCTCCTCAATCCTAAACTTATTTCAAAAGTCGACCCGAGAATTCCTGAAACCGCACTCGCTGACGCGTTTAGATTTAGGAAGCAACGGAATAGACGTCCATTCATCATTAAATTCATCTGTTCCCGATGGGTCAGATCCATTTTCAAAAAAATTCCCGAATTAAGGGAGCTAAACCTCTCCATTGTTAACGATCGCACTAGGAAATAGGGAAAAGAAAGAAAGGTTCTTCTGGACCATGTGCGAAAGCTTAAGGATTCTGACGGCGTGGCTGATAATGGCTAGAACACGCTTGCTGCAATTAACAACTGACGACTTCATTTCAAACAATTCAAACCTTAGCAATCTGGCGGAAACGGCCGTGCACAATAGCTCGAAGAATAAAATTGACCTATTAAAGTAGCAACCAGGATTCGACGAAGATAACAGAACTCAAACTCCTGTCATCGATGTAAGCAATTCTAGTACTCCAAGGCTTATCTTTTGGAACGTTGACGGAGTGGCCAATCTCACTGATTTTGATCATACCCTCAGAAATAACGACATCCTATGTATCTTCGAGACGTTGTCAACAGCTGATGCGGTAACACTTCCTTATTTTCTCAAAAGTTTTCAAGCAGTCTGTTGTCCAGCAACCAAATGCACTCTGTATGGTAGAGCTCAAGGCGGGCTTCTCATCTGTTACAACAATTCACGTTTGAAGCTCGAGGTAATCGTAATCAATGATAACTATATCTTTGTAAAAATCGCGCATGAATTTATTGTTTTTATCTTGTGTCTACTGTACTCTTAACCATCCAAGACTATAGAATACTTTTTATCTAACTTTGACGATCTTCTCGCGCAGATAATAAAGATAATCCTAATATCCTAACTGTTATAGGAGGCGATTTTAACTGTTGTGTTGCCAATTTAAATCAGCTAGATCCTACTATTGCGTCTAATAAGGCTTTCTCTGCCAGACCTCGAAGTCTGACCTATTATGACATTCTCAGATCACTACCCCATCTCAGTCAGTCTGGAACACTATTCTCCCATCTCGCATCTTGAACCTTGTATAAATGAAATTTTTAAAATCCATTTCGACGCATCTATCCTTTCTATAGTTTAATGATAAATAGAGAAGAGTGTTCCATTGTAGATGAGGACGTAAATATTTCCAATTAAAATTTAATATCTACTATAATAAAGGTTGCTGAAGAGTTAGGTATGAAGCACGTATCCAATGGCATGAAAAAGATGCGGAAAGCATGGTTCGACAGAGAATGCAAAGAGGCTAAAAATCTTGTTCTTGCTGCTCTAGAGGTCTGAAAAAGAGACATGTAATCTGAATGCGAGCGATCATTTTATCAAAGTCTAAAGAAAGAATATATAAAAATTTTAAACTTGAAAAAGATAGCGTTTCAAAACAGAACAGTAGAATCACTGGCAAATGCTCGTAGCTCTTTTGATTTCTGGAGCATCATTAACGATTTTCGAAGGAAAACCCCTTATAAGAATACTATTATTTAATCGAATCATGACCACTGAAATATTGCCTAGCTCTTGAGGTCATCTAACAATGTCCATGTTGTTTAAGAAAGGAGACATACATGACCCTTCTAATTATAGGCCCATAACACTGGAAAACTGCATAGCTAACATTTTTACACAGATATGTTGTAATCAGCTGACTAAATTCGTGACTGATGCAAATTCAATTCCAGAATCTCAGTCGGGAGTCAGGAAAAGGGAGGAGTTCCTTAGACAGCTTATTTACCCTTATTTCTCCAATACAGATTCGTCTTAGCTATCCCAATAGTTCAGTCTATGTTGCTTCCATAGACTTCAAATGTGCGTTTGACTCTGTTTGTCACGGAATGTTGTGGCAGAGACTGCTTGAACTGAGCATAAGCACAAAGATGATTAACATTATACGCAACTTTCGTAAATGTGCATTGTCTGCATCAAAGTCAGTGGTGACACACTATCTTCTGTCAAGGTCACATGAGGCGTCATGCAGGGAGAGGTTCTTAGTTCTCTTAAATTCATACTTTTCATAAGTGACTTTAGCGAGTTTCTCTTAAATCAAGGATGCAGAGTCCTTTTCATCAATAGCAAAACCGAAGTACAAAAACTTGATTATGCAGATGACGTCTTACTTTTCACTGATACTCCAACAGAACCTAGTAAAAAACTAGAATCTTTCCTCGTACTGCGCGCAAGAAAGGCTAACAGTAAATGTGACGAAAACTAAAATCATCATTTTTCAAAACAATTCTCAGAAGAAACCGAAATTCAAATATTTTAAATTTGGAGAAGACAGAATTAAAGTTGTCAAGGAATTTACATATCTGGGTCTCCCGATAACCAGCTCTGTATCATTTACCACCTTCGCAAAAAAATTCGTAAGTTCTGCAAACACGGCTATTGGGGCGACAATAAAAACAATTTATGTTACGAAAGCAGACTCTTGGCCGACTTATAATAAATTGTATCAAAGCCTTTGTCTAAGTACGCTGTTGTATGGATCCCAGATCTGGAGTTCTGATCTTCCCCTGGGTTCCGAACTGTGTGCATTTTGCAAACTCGGGTTTGACGACTCCTTACATATTGTGGCCATCTGTTCGACTTATAATCACATTCGGAGTAAATTCTTTTCAATTAATGACAATGAAGATCGCAGCAATGTATGGTTAACAATCTTGTCGTCTAACGATTCTAGCATAATTAAGAAATTTGTACAAATGCCTGATGAAATTTTGCAATTGGGTGCGCATGTCTTTCATATAAGATCTACTTCTTAGAAGTTACGTACCACATATGGTATAATCGAAATACTTTTTTAATTTGTACTAATGAGCAAATTATACACATATTGCTGTAATAAAAATGTTTTTTTTATTAATTTACTTTCGGATCTCTACTTACATAGACCTATTAGTCCGTAACAAGTGTTTTAATTGATTTATTTTATGTGCAACGTTAATGAAATTTCTTACTGTGTGTACAATAAATCTACTACTATTAAATTACTGGTAGCGAAGGAGAAATTTTGAAACAAAAATCTTGAAAACATTTATAAATACCATGAATCCTTCAAAATTATTGAACGCAATGGAAGAAGTGATAGGAGGATTCTCAAAGAATGTAATAATAATTTAGTTTTTAATAATTGGAAAATGTAGATGGTCGATCAACATCTGGATCATTTTGATTAGATATGATGAGTTTCGGATATATCAGTAGTACTCTTACAGAATCATCAAGAAGGCGAGAAAACGACTGGATCCCATCTTCGCCTGAAAATAATGAGGTTTTGACTCAAGATGAAATAGAAAGCCTACTAAGGTATTTGGATTCTGAGAATAATCCACACGGCGGGGAATTTGGACACCATACGCCTATGCCTCTGAATCCTGTGAAACATGTTAACCAGGACCATCAACTTATATCAAGACCACACGGTGAGTTAAAAATTCATTTATTTTTTTGAAAATTCAAACAAATTTTGGCAGAAATTTTTTTTCTTTCTTGAAAAATAAATTTTCAATTGAAAATATAACTACTTCATTTTCCGTCTTAAATTTATGTTTTTTAATCACAAATTATATTACTTGTATGAAATTCCAATTGCCTTATAAAAAAATTATTTTGCTACTTAAAGTTTCTTGATTTCAGTTTAAAATTTTTGGGGTGAAAATTAAACTTAATTCTTCGAAATTTGTTTTTTCTTATTAAGAGTTTATTTTAAAAAAATTTAATTGAACTGTTTTCTTTTTGGTAGAAATTTGTCTTCATCAGTTAAAGTTAAATTATTTATTTTTTATTGAAAAATTAAGTTTCTTTATTAAAAATGCCCATTTTGGTTGAAAATTGAAATATTTGTTGCAAATTCGTTGTTTGTTTTCTTTGACGTTAAAAATTATGGTTGTTACAAGTTTGATTTTTGTGTTTTAGATGCATCAGTTTAGTTATATTTTAATCTCTTTGTTTAAAGCATTCCAATTTTTATTTAACAGAAACATATTTCTTCATATAAATGTGTCATTTTTTTAATTTATGCTTTTTGATTTAAGATTTATCATTTTAGTTAAATATCCGTTTTTTCGGTAGAAAATTAATCACCTTGTTTGAAAACTAATATTTTTGTAAATTTAAAAATTACGAATCCAATGTGTATAAAAATTAACAAACAGAAATTTTTTAGCGAGATTCTTTTGTAGCTAAGAGTGAGCCTATATGCAATAAAAGTAATAGTTGATTAATTACTGATCAGTAAGACTTCTGGGGAGTTGCGCAATGATGAAACCGTCTCTAGGTATATGATTTGTTTGTTTGGTTATATGGTAGAGTTTACTTGTGTGAATATTTTTATTTTTTAAATCTAGTGGCTTCCTTTTGTGTTGTGCATCTTGAGACTTGCTTTGTTAAAAGTTCTAGGGTTAAGGGAATGACGGTGTTGATCTACTAGTCGTAATATGGTACTTAGTTTTTTATTATTAAAAAATAAGCCTTCGCTTGCTGACACCAAGCATCATCAGTGATGGTGATGAGGAGTGCTGCCCACAATTTTATTTATTTTTAACACTAAAATGCACTGCATGTCCAGGAGGGAGTATCGCACTTCTTTTATCTAATAGTTAACAAAACAATGATACATATTTTTAAAAAGTCTTTCTGAACCTCACCCTAATATTACAGTTACATAACGAAATTTCAATAATGATTATCTTAAATTATTATTATAACGACAAATGTAATTAGTTTTACTTCCATATGTACCCCTGATGAGGCTTGGTGTAAGCTTGTTTTTTAATAATAAAAAACTGAGTACCATATCGCGAACATACCTCACGCTAGTCAACAAAAAAGTTACATCTTTAAGAAAGAAAAGATTAACTTTCGTCAAAAAATTGAGTAGTCCGTATTTCAGCCATATTTTAGCATGTTGAACTAAGGTAGATGACTTTTCTGGGGAAAGGTGTGACTTCTTAAACAAAAACAACGAATTAAAAAAAAAACAGAGTTGAGTTTTGTACCAAACACATGAATGAAGGCGCCAGTTCTGGGACCCTTAAACCAGTAAAAAAATTATCGATAAGTTATCAACAACCGGTGAATCGGCAGGTAAGCTAGAGTACTTCTGTCAGATTCGTTGCTGGCGGGCTATTGTAATTCCAATTTTGGCGACTTTCTCGAATATAGGTGGAGATTGCACCCGACAGGGCTTCACAATACATAAAACTTTGTTGTTTATTCCACCTCGGTAAATGGCAGTTCGGTTACATTAGAATATATACGTATTTGTATATGCTTGTGCATATACGAATACGTATATAATTCAGTTTGAAACTGGGCGCCAGCCGGGGCCGATGAAACTTTTACTTAGAGTCCGGCAATTTTAAAGAATCCTAAATCTAAATCCTGAAAAATCCTTTTAAAAAGAAGCTAGGGGAGCAAGAGAACTTAAGAGCAGTCTTCAAGGCCGCAACGGGAGATTTTGTCTTCCTTTTATAAAGAATTTAGAAATGCAGTATTTATTTACGGAAACTAGCACGAAGTGTTTACAGCCTGACCAAGAACTCTCGATCATTCGACGCCTTTAAACCTTTACTGCAACCACGTGGCTGGCGGTACGAAATCCGAAATCTTCGACCGAAGCGTAGGTAGAATCCTATGCAAAACCCAAAAAATAAAATCCCACGCACTGACTCGAACCCGCAGACTTAAAATAAGGAGACACTTAGGAAGGGGCGAAGTCTGGCGACGGCGGAAGTAAAGCTCCGGTAGACCTCATTGATCCACGGAAAATCCAGATCCGAGACATATAAGAAGTAATACTTACGGCAACGATGGTGCCAGGTGAAGATCAACAACGAAGTGACAGGTCCTGTGTAATGCGTCAAGACCGCCAACTCAAAGGGTTCTCGTGTAATGGCGCGTTCACAAAACCTCAAGTCGCAGCGCAACTACCGGCGAAACTCAGAACTAAACAATCCCCACGCAACTAAGAGTCAATTTTACAGCAATATTCTAAATACATTATTAAATAACGGCGTAATCAACATAATCTCTCAGTGCTAAGTGACATTCTAAGTAAATTATTACGGAATTAATGTAAATCTTACATAAATTAGACTGTCTAAAATGAATTAAAGGTTAAAAATAATTCAACAAAGACTAAAATTTGGCGCTTAAAATGCTCACTGAGAAATCTTGGACTTATTTAAAAATTTACGTTTGACTGAATACAGAAGCTGACAAAACCCAAGCTACAGCGCCACTATGGGGAAAAATTAAGAACTAACATTAATCGTTGAATAAAAGTACAAACTGATGTCCGTGAACTGTATTCCTGGAGCCTCACACTATAGAACGCCACGTAGAGAGAATGAACCAAACAAAACTACATCCAATTTCGTCTATACCATTGAATTAATTCAATTCAGAAGTACACGTGAATTATGAATTTGGCGAAACTCTAATGATATGAAAGTTCCACGAGACTCCGGTAACTTCGGTAACTTTAATTTTCGAGCGAGAAAATTTGAAACCTGTAATGGAAGGCTCAAATTAGAGTCAAATAGCTATTAACAAGGATCCATTACAGTGTGACAGTCCCCAAAGCTACAGTCTCTGAGGTTTGACTGTATAGCAAAGTATTATTGCAGGATACCTTCACGTACCTAACCAACAATGATTCATATTGCTAGGTATATGTGTCCCATATTTGCCCGCAGCTCTGACTTCGTTACTCAACTACAAGATAAAAGCTGCGTTTGCCAGAACGGGCACTAAAACTTATTTATAGAAAGGCATCCATTCTGTTAATGATCCTAAGTTTAGGGCAAATTTTTAAGACATACTGCCCGCCACATTATTATATCTGTGCGGCTGTTATCTCTGAGCCATTACGCAATAGCAATCAATAATGCGCTTTATGGATTATTTGGTGTCCCTCCTAATGGCAGTGACGAATCCTTCGGTTTCTTTGTACAGGACGTCATTTGCATGCCACATTTTGGATGCCTCACTCTCCACTTCCAATTGATCAAACGTTTTGGGGTGCTCGCTATAGAAATCTCTTGACCTCACTTGCCCTTCTTTTTCCTAAATGGTTTCTGTCTTGATACTCAAGGCCTTCTGTCAGGCTAAAATCAAGGACATTTTTTCAAGATCCGCTTTATAGTCATGCAGTACGGAAGGAAACGCTTACATGTAGTCAATGTATGCCACGTAAAAGGTCCTTTTATGCTCACAAGCTCAAGTCATGACAACAGCGTACATGGTGAGTAGATTTGTACTGCCTCTAGATTTTTACAACACCCTTTTTGCTCTTATTTAAGAATGTCATTCTCGTCGCCGGGACTCGTCATCTACAATGATGGCTGTAAGATATTTATAAATTGTTGCAAGGCCAGCTGTCATTCGAAATTCTTATGAAAATACCTTTCTGATGCAGGATGCATACTCGCCAGTTACGTGTAATAAAATTTACACACAATTTCCCGAACAGAAACTTTCAAGTTAGTTGTTCTTTCCAAAACCGTTGAAACATTTAAAGTTGTTATGGCTGTCAGTTCTAACTCAGCGTAATTGCTAGCTCATATCTTCGGTAGTTCAAAAAACGCAGCATCCAGATTGCTTCGGTTCCATACGTGAAACCTTACTGTTCAGGTGTGTTATTAGCTTACGCAGATGCTTAGTGATGTTCATCTTGGCCGGATAATGCATTTCTGTTGCTTATGCGTGTCTTAACTATATTAAAGCATAAACAAAATGCCTTTCCAGGTACGAAAGTTTTCTTGGGAGTTTGTTGTTTGCGTCAATTTATTAATGTTCAGATGTATTTCCAGTGGACGCGGTACTTGATGTTTATCATTCCAAGCATCTATGCTGTCAGCTTTTACCATTTGCTGAACCTCTTTTGAGCTATGCAGATTAGTCATGATGTTCTTTACCTCATCAATATTATCTGTTAGTGGGACTTTCTTTATATGAGGATACTTTAGCGAAAGTTTTTGCATCAATTTTATCGTTCACTGTGGTATCCCACTTGATTCTCTCCCACTATATTTCTTGTAAGTTAGTTTACTGGAAATACCTAACCCTGGCTGTGGACCACAGTGGTGGCTCTACATTGCTCTACATTGCTCAAGCCTTACCTCGATTTCATATTATCATAAATATTATATTATCCCACATTCCAACCATAGATACTCACGACCTGGTACTTCGAAAATAAACCTGCTTTAGAATAACTACAAGTGATTAGTACATACGTTGGTGTTATTTGCTGCTTCAGAATAGAATATTCTGCTTGCGCAAGCCGCATATTTCGGTTTTAGGTTACTCATAGTGGGGAGTTATTTTTTATACTCAAGAATTATTTTGCATAATGTTGATTGAATCTTCAGAAAGATACTTTTATAAGAAAACGTTAAATTGACCTAAAGATATTAGACACAAACATACTAAAATCAAAAAATGAATCTTCGATTTCTTCTTACAGAATGGAGTTCACAGTCCGACAGGAGTCCTCATAGGAAACGTAATCCTGGCCCTTCTTCTTCTGGAAGACAACATTCGCCAGACCGGATTTCTCGAGAGGAGGCTTGTCTTCGTGCCAGGTTCAGATCTCCTATTAGATTGTCTCCATCTATTCAAATACTGGGATATTCACTTGGACAGCTTGGATATATTCGGCTCATTCCCCGCACGAATGAGGGTTTTCAATTTGAATTTCGAAAATATGTTTTTTCTGTCGATATACCAGTTAGACTGCGAGGAAATCGTAGGTACTATGCTCCTGTGCCAAACCAAGAATATATTGCATTATCAGCAGCAAATCTTGATATTTATGCAATATTGGAGTATAACGGGGTTCTTCGTGGAATATATCGAAATAATAATCAAAAACCGAGAGTTAAAATAAATATGATAAGCAACGCGGTTGATAACTTAACACCAGATGAAAGCAGGGATTGTCCAGTAGGTGAACTTCGCCCAATTTTCCCAAACAATTTTTTAAAAGCCTTTGCAAATTACGATTCACTACAGTCTGAACAGAGTCCCAATTACGAACGTCATCCTGCTTATTCTTCTTCTGCCAAAGGACATTTAAGTGACCGAACACTACCTCAGGAGCCTTCTTTTTGCGTTAGGTCCATGTCATCTGCGGGCAGGCCTCCTTCTGGCCAAGCATTTGGATATCCAATTGAACAACTTGGATATATTCGACTTATTCCTTGCACCAATCAGAACCTGCGATTTGAATTTCGAAGGTACATTTTTCCTAAAAATAAACCAATTCGAATGCGAACAGATCGGTTTGAACAAACCCGCGAATATATCGTATTATCGTCATCTAATGGTGATATTTTTGCAATATTGGATTACAGCGGGACTCTTCTTGGAATTTATAGGACATCTAAGGCTCATCCGCGAATAAAAATAAATATGATAAGCGGAGAAGTTGTTAATTTGATCCCGAATGAAATCAGGGATTGTCCAGTAGGCAAAAGCCGGCCAATCTTCCCAAACGGTTTTATTAAAGCCTTCGTAAATCAGGATTCACTGCAGAATAAATGGAATCCCCATCCCGCAGTTAATCCAGGTTATTCTTTATCTGCCACACAAAATCCGCGTGAGCAGACTTCTCAGGAGCTGCATCAACAGGCGAGGCCCAAGTCTCCTCCGGGGAGGCCTCCTTCTGATCGAGTACTTGGATATGCATTAAGTCAACTTGGATATATTCGGCTTATTCCTCAGGAAAATCAAAACCGGCAATTCGAGTTTCGAAGATACGTTATTCCTAACAGTAAATCTATTCGATTACGATTGGATCATAATAACTACGTGCCCATGCCAGCCCGAGAATACATTGTATTATCAACATCAAATGGAGACGTTTTTGCAATACTGGAGTATACTGGAATTCTCCATGGAATATATTCGACAAGTAAATCTCATCCGAGAATGAAAATAAACATGATAAGTGGTGTAGTTGCAAAAATGACCGCAAATGAAATGAAGGAATGTCATGTAAGCAGATTTTACCCAATCTTTCCTCGTTGGTTTAAGGAATATGTTTCAAATGTAGATTCTCTTCAGCATGTGTATCATTAATTCCACAGAAAATAGATTAACAAATATAAAATGTTCTCTGTAATCCGTAGCCGAATCAAATTTGAATAAAAATACATAAATGCCATAATATTGACATTTATAATCTCAGGGAGAATTTTCTTTATCTTTCTATTGTTTTTATGCAAAGCTCTTGCAATATAACTTTAAAAAACGTAAAATAATGAAAAATCGTGAAAAGCATGCTTTCAACAAATACTTTCTTTAAGAAAATTTTTTGTTTATTATATAAATTGGAATATAAACAAGAACTTGATTTTTGGAAAACTATGGGTTGCGTCGTTTTTTCATGGATAATGACTTTATTTCATATTTGTTATCAGAAAACTTTAGGTCGTATAGCTAAGTAAAGCATCGAAGACTGAATATTTTTAAACTATAGCTTCCCATTTTGTCAAGCCTCTTTCTAAATTAAGATATAAAAAATACAACAATTCGCTTAAAAAAAGCATGCTAGAACAAGGCATTCAAAATTTGATTTCGTGAAATTATTACTGTTAATGTTATAAATAAATTTAATAAACAAATGCATTTATCAGTCATTTTTCAAAATGCGTTAATTTTTTTATTTTTATCTGAAATGGCTGGCTAACCAACCTGACTTTCAGTTTAGGGTCCCAAAACGTAGACATTGGACAAAAACTGGGGGGGGGGGCAGGTTGCGAAATTTTACACATCTTAAACCTTCTCTTATGAAAATGTAAAAACAACCATTAATAAAAATTTGTTTGCTATACGTCCGGTGTAAGGATGTTATCTATTCATTTTTGCTCAGCTTGTGTCGTATGTCGAAAAATTTAATTTTTGTCTTTTCAATGTTTTTAGCGTAGGGCTATCGAAAATTGACATTTTTCTTTTCAAGTACTATGAACAAGTGTACGGAGAATTTTTAAATCAAGAAAAAATTTTGTCTCAAAAATCTTTACAATGCGCTCACTTTTAGAATTTTCATCCAAAATGGCTGACTAACGAACTTGACATTTAGCTTAGCACACTTAAAGAGTGTATCAAAGGATAATCTAATAGATTATTTTTTTCAAAAGTTATCGTGCTCACAGACAGGCATAAAGACAGACAGACATACAGACAGACACATTAGTAAAAACCTTTTTGTCGGATTCAGGGGGTCTCAAAACGTGGACCTTCTAACAAAAACGGTG
>NC_046658.1:163866562-163893485 GCF_010883055.1 Belonocnema kinseyi | reverse complement strand
AATACTATGAATAACCGTACAGAGAAGTTTTGAGTTAAAAAAGAATGGTCAGAAAAACATTAAAAATGTGCCCAATTTTTGAATTTTTATCCTAATTTTCTGGCTCACGAGCTTGATCAGATATACATAAATACAGACAGACAGACATACATACATACAGATAAACAGGCAGACAGACGGACAAACATACCAATTGAAAGGACTAGCATTTAAAAAAAAAAAATTACTGCCGATAAATGCCCGCATAATGCATTGGTTTATTAAATTAGTTTTTAAAAATCATAATATTATTCAACAAATTTCTCGCAATGTAACTTCAAAAAGTAAAATGATGAAGAATCGTAGGAAATATTCTTACAAAAAACAATTTGTTTATGAATTTTCTTTATTATATAATATTGGAACATTTCTAAATAATGTGACTCTACAAAACTTAGGCGATATCAACAATCTTTTTGCCATTGAGGGGCACCGAAAGCGTGAAACTATTAAGCTCAGTTTTTGTAACCAAAATTCAAGGGCTTCGATAGCCAAGTGGTTAGAGTGCGCGGTGAAATACACTAGTTTAGGTATTTTAGGTAGAGTTCGAATCCTGGGCGAGTAAGATTGTTTAAAGCGTTCAATCGTGCGATTATATGTGTAAGCAACTGTGTGTGCCAATTATGTGTTTAATAATGTTAAAGAATAAAGATTATATGATAATAATTTTAAAAATAACTTTTTTATTAAATTAATTTTTGTCGAAGTTTGGACCGACCGTCTGACAGTTGTCCCAAGCGCAGACCGTCAGTCAATTCACGCCTGGGATATTCTAAAGACTCTGTTTTTTTTTTAAATTTTTTTAAATAAATGAACAACTGATATGTCGCAGAAATGTTTCAATTGTGACGGTTGAATATTGTGTGTTATTCGGAATAATAAACAAATCATTTTTTACATTATGTAATGATAAATGAGATTTGAATGGAAAATTTAGTAGTTGAATTTTGAACTCAATTGATCAATTCACAAGATTTTCTAGTCCCTGGTAGTGTGAAGTTGTTTTTGAATGTTTCTTTTTTAGAAAATTTAATAATTTGTATATTTTTTTGAAGATTAAAGAATACCTTAATTATTTTGAGGTATTTCTAGCAATTTTTAAAGATTTCTTATGACTTCTCGCGATTTCAGAAATTTAAAAATATTTCTATTGAAGAAAAGATTTAAAGAGATTTGAATAATTTCATTTAAATTTTAGATTATTTTGCTAAATTTTAAAGTATGATTTAATCATGTTTCAAAGGATTTTAAAGGATTTCAAAGGATGTTTTTAGATTTCATTAAAAATGTGGATCCGATTATTTACTATACACAAAAATATAACCTGAAAGAAAAAGGACTTTTTCAGAGACGCGTATTGATATGTGTACTGATGTGATGTAGATGCCTTCTATTTGAATTTCTAGTTTTTTTCCTAATATTAAATTGTTTAAACAATTATTCTCGTATTTAGAAAATATTTTTTCTAGTCACTATTTTAAATTATCATTTGTTGCAGTTAATTAAACGGTTTATACATCCTATGAGTAATATTTAATCAATATATTCAGTTTGTTCAATTACTTTTTATGTGCTGTAAATCGAAATTGTATTATTTTTCTGATGTTATTGACGCATTAAAAAAAATCTCCGAGTTAAATGTTTTGTTTAGATGACTATGACGCTTATTAATCAGTATTTCCTTATCTCAACTTTTGAGATACAGAAATCTAAATTGTGAACGACACACAAAGCGTCAGAGAATTAAAAAAAATAGAACACTCTACACAATCAATACAATAGAATTTTAACAAAGTAGTTCAACTTTCAAGTCTGTATTTAACTTTTTAATCAAGAAGATAAGTTAAATAGAGAATCGGAATATCACGAAAATAAGTAAATTAATTTATAACAATATTAATTAATTTTTGACAAAGCAGTTCAGGTTTAAACGTCCGAGTCGCATTTTTTTTTTAAATAAGTAGAAAAAGTCACGAGATCCTAGCCTGGTACCTTTTTACAACAATTTTCCTTTCCTGCAATTTTACATTTTGCGCGTTGTTTTCTTTTAAAAAAATTCATTTCTCAATGTTTGGACAGACTTTTGACTAAATTGAAATCTATGGTGGTTTAACTTCAAAACTGAAGCATAGTAAGAATATTTTTGAAATCTAGGTGTTGCAGTAGGTTATTGTTCTTTACGCACGCTTATTACGAATATAATTTCATTTCAGAAAATTTAATAAATTTAGCTGTGAAATTACCATACAGGACCAAAAAATTCTATGAATTTCCAGATATTTAAATATTTTAAAATTACGTTTTGGGAAATTAATGGCAACTTACTAGGTATTCTGATAAGTCCCTGAAAAATGAAACACGGAGACGTTTTTTTGGCCAAAGTCGGTTTTATTTTTCAACATACTCTCCTTTTAGGTCGATGCAGCGAGTCCAACGATTTTCTAACTTTTTGATACCGTCCGAAAAGTACTCGATCGGAAGATGTCCAAAATACGCCTCAGTTTCAGCTATGAGCTCCCATTTGAGTAAAAACACTTACCGGTGAGCCATCTCTTCAGGTTAGGGAACAAGTAATAGTCGCTGGGGGCCAGGTCTGGTGAATACGGTGGCTGAGGAACCAATTCGAAGCCGATTTCATGCAATTTTGCTTGTGCAACTAAGCATGAATGAACATGCGCATTGTCGTGATGAGAAAACGGTTTTTTTTTCTTCAAATGCGGTCGTTTTTCGGCGATTTCGATTTTCAATTGGTCTAATAATGATGAATAGTATGCTCCGGTTATGATTTTCCTTTTTTCAAGATAGTCCACGAATATTATGCCATGTGAATCCAAAAATACGGAGGCCATAACCTTTCCGAACCATTGTTGCGTTTTTGGACGCTTCGGAGCACTTTGGCCCGGTGGAACCCACTGTTTTGCCCGTTGCGTTAACTCAGGAGTGTAGTAGTGGATCCAGGTTTCATCCATGGTTATGAATCGGCGCAAAAACTCGGTCGGCTTACGCGAAAATAATGCCGAATTCTGCTGGGAATTGTCACACGAATTCGTTTTTGGTCCACTGTAAGCAAACGCGGCACCCATCGCGCGCAGAGCTTCTTCATGTCCAAAACCGAATGAACGATATTGCCCACACGTTCTAATGATATGACTACAGCATTAGCTACCTCTCTCAATTTCACTTTGGGATCATTCAACATCATATCATGGATTTTTTCGACATTTTCTGGTGTAGTGACCTCTTTTGGGCGCCCAGATCGTTCAGCATCAACTGTGCTCGTACGGCCACAACGAAACTCGGTAAACTACTTATGAATCGTTCCAATCGACGGTGCAGAGTCCGGGTAATACTTATCTAGCTTGGCCTTGGTCTCGGATATCGTTTTCTTGCCAAGATAGTAGTGTTTGATTAAAACTCCAAACTCAGATTTTTCCATATTAAAAAAAAACTCGGAGGTTAGTCGCTTCTCAGTGCTGTAACTTGTAAATGCGTAAACATAAATGGCTGAAGTTTTGACAGGCGTCATTTGAAGGATCAAGCTCGACGAAAATGGTTTACATTAGTGAATACTAATGCCATCTCTTAGAATTTTCAGGTTCTTATCAGACTGCCTAGTATTATAAATTTCCTGTAATTTTACCATAAATTACCCTAAAATTTCGTATATTTCTGAAAATATTTATAATGTTTGAAATTGAATTTGGGGTGATTAATGGTAATTCATTAAATTTATCTGTAAAAGTACCATAAATAACCATAAATTTCATATATACGGTGACCCGTTTTAATCTACAATCCCAAATATCTTAAAATTAAAATAAATTTAATTAATTAATTAATTAATTAATTAAAATACTTTATCTACGAAGAAATGTTTTGAACAAAGGTTGATCAGGAACAAGGGGGACATTCGAATGTACCATCAATTTTGAACTTGAGGTCAATTCTCAAGGTCAGTTAGAGGTAAGACCCTTTTCTTAAATTCGAACTCCTATTTTTGACTGTGGATTTAAAAAGAGCGGAAAATTTCACGTCAAAAATAACTCATCGAAGATTGGTTTTTGTGGTAAAACAAAACTTTTTTTGCTTTGAAATGTTTAGGTCTACCTCACCTTGACGATCACCATTCACCTGGACTATTGGAGAACGTTGACTTAGCAACAAGACAAAGAAATGTGGCTTCAACAAGATGTTGCTCCGTCACATTTTGCACTCATCATACGTGAGTTTTTGAACTTAAATTATAATGAGAGATGGATTGGACGAGGAGGTCCATTCCAATGCCCCCCTCCCCCACTGCTTAGAAGATCTAACATCACCATCACCTGAGTTCTTTTTATGGGGTTATACTAAAACTGTTATTTTTGCTCAGCGACCCACAACAAAAGAAGATATGATGGAATGGATTCGGGCAGCTTGCGCAACCATCTTTCCAGAATCTTTGCTGAAAACTGTAGACGGTTTTGAGAGACATCTACGTTTGTGTCTTTAAGCCAATGGAGAGCACTTCGAACAGTTACACCGTGGCTGATTGTAACACTGGTAGCAATGGTGAGAGGCAAGAGGACTCACATTAATCAACTACCCGGAACGTGAGAGGCAGGGGGAACTCACGACATGAAAACACCCCTCAGGAAACAGAACTTACTATGTCCACGCCGTTGTTTCTGGGTAACGCTAAAAGTAAAGACAAAGAGTCTTTTTTTGGAACTAGTCGCAGAGAAGTGACATTGGCAAGATTGTCACTTTCGTAACTACATAGTCACAGTCGGCACATCTTATCCAAAACGATTGTTTTTGCCTGGTTGTGTTGGGGGGGGGGGGGGGGGGGGGGGGGGGGGGTTTGATGTGATAACAATCCACAGTCTGAAGTCTACGATAAGAATTCATCCAAGCACAGAGTTCAATCTAAGAAAAATCGTCTTGACCTTCAAGTGACCTTGAAAATTCACCTGAACGTCATGATGGTCAAGGTGATGTAAACCTTAACATTTCTACGGCTTTTGTGAAGCATCTTGGTTGCTTGATTACCCCAAAAACTTTAGATAACTGAGAAAAGGGCGTTCGGTTGTTTGTCAGACATTTGACTTTTATTTTTCACCTTTCTAAGGTCACAAAAACCATTTTTCCACAGGTCATTTTTGAAGGGAAATTTCCAGTTCTTTTCAAATCCGCAGTCAAAAATAGGGGTTTTCATTGAAAATTGACTTTAAGGTCAAAATCGATGGCACAGTCAGATGTTCATAAACTGAGAAGATAATTTGTCCAGATAATAATAAATAAATAATAATAAATGTATCCCAAAGAGTTATAAATGCTGTGGGATAGATTCCGATCGATACTTTATACCAAATCGATTTTCTCGATTTCAATTTTTAAATGAAATTTACAAATTATAACATTATATAGACCTTTTAAAAGATCTCTAAAAAATCTTGATTTAATTTAATTATCCTTACGCGTCAAAATTACCCAGTAGTTATAAATAGTGAGAAATGCATTTCAAGAGCATTTATGACTCTTGGTTGTATTTAAAAAGAAAGGCTAATCAACTTAAATCTACATTTTTACACAGATCATCAAAAACATCTATTCAATTTCATATTTAATTTCAGTAAATTTCAGAAAAAATTCTAATGCAGGTTATCAATATTGGAGCAAAGGTGTACGTGAAAACGTATTCATTTTTGCAAAGTTATGATTCTCCAATGGATTCAATGTCTTATAAATAAAATCGTAACTATGGAAAGCTTTGCTTACATTTTTTGGAACAAAATCTTTATATCTTAATGTAAAAATATTCGCACATTTTATCTAATTTACTTTTATCCCCTTGAATGTCAAGATATTAGATTGATTAACAGAATATAAAAGATAAACTACTCTGCTAGACTGAACTCAAATACAGTGGGAAAGCCAATGACAGCGCGGAAGCGGAAATGTTTTGTGAGACCACCTTCCGGATAAGATGAGTGGTGAGGTCCCCTCTTAAATTGCAATAAACGAGGTGTTTACGTTTTGAAGGAGTTGCAATAAACAAGGTTTGACTGTATTACTATTGCTGCGCCTTATAGATACTCCGGGAGAAGCGGCCTTGTACACATATCAACTAAGCCTCTTACGAAGTCCCTACTCTCAGGAACCAACTTAAGTGTTCTAAATTTATACCTGAAGAGGGATGAGAAAAAATTATTAACTAAGGTGATAATTAATTCACCGAAATTCTCTTTGTATGAGGTTGTATGCTACCTGGAGAAATGCGTATAGTTATAAATGAACAACTTAGTTTATTTAGAATTACTTTGAAGTGGAAGTCCTTCGTTGAATGACTTACAAGTTGTCGTGTGGATAATAAAAGACGACAGACAGAAACCAAAGTAAAAAAATTTACTTCTCAATATATAAGTCCAAAAACGTCGAAATTTGACGAAATTGGCGGCTTTGCATTTTCTGATAGACCCAATATCTTCCATTTAAGATGAGAATGTCATAGTTGTAATGATCATAATATAAAATCTTTGTAATCTAATGATATAATGGAATATTCCTTAGATACACTTGTTAACCATATTATTGACTAGAGCATTACTCAGTTTTTTCGCTGCTTTGCGAAAATAAAGACGGTCTATACTTTTGTTTTTACTTTGCTGGTCATCGATCATTCTATTAGTGAATATAATAATTTATTATATTTATAATTCTTATTATACATTGTTTAACATATGAATGAATACAGTTAATTCTGTATGAACGCGGGTGACCCGCGCCAAACAGAGACAGCGCTACTACGCTTGATGAAGGGTCTAAGTGGTTCTAATATATAATCAAAATAATTTTTCAGTTTAGTTTAATATGGTTTCATCATAGGAAAACGCCATTTCATAATAAAATAATAAACGTTTTTGGTGGACGGTTCTGCTGGCCTCTTATATTTCCGGATGGTTTTTTATGAGTCAATTTGACTTTAATGTTTTGCGGACTTTTGTGTGTTAATCTCTTTGTCTATAACAATTTGGCAATTTAAAAAGACTCGCTGCACGTTCCCTGCTAAAAATCTTAAAACTGGATTCGGTTCTGCAAAGACTGTGCCGGGCACAGTCCACAGTATGACATTTTACCGAAGTAAGAGACCGCAAGGAAATCGCGAAAACAAGAAAAAAGTAAACGATAAAATGAATGCGAAATATATTTTCAAGTAATACTGTGAGAGACAACGGGACTCACGACAAAAAGCACCAAAAAAGGTGAGTGATAATGGGACTCATATAAAAAAGGACACCCAAATGTGAAAGGCAAGGAGAATGACACCAAAAAGCACTTGAAATTGTTATAGGCAAAGAGATTAACACAAAAAGCTTCCCAAAATATCGAAGAGAAATGGGGTCATCAAAAATCATCTTCAAATATAAAAGATAAGCAGAACCGTCCATCACAAACTTTTATTATCTTATTATTAACTATTATTTTCCTACAATGGATGAGTGTATCAGGAGTTATGTACAATTGAAAATTTATGGTCGGGGTGAATCATCGAAAATTCGAGCCTCTGTATCGTGAAAATCCGTTGTACTAAGTGTGCCCTTTAACAGAATTCAAAAAGATTCCCTAGCATTACAATCTGGCAAAGTTTGAATAAGATGGGCGTCAATAAAATTTTGGGTTGAGACATTTGGCAACTTTTACCCCAGTAGCCATTTTTAACATTTAAACTACGAAGACGAATTTACCCGATGTTAGCTTAATTATCAACCTGCAATAGACGAATTCCGTACATACGATATATAACAATGCGTACACATACGTATTATTATATTAGACATTAACTAATATATAAAATTAAGTGTTATAAAACGTATGCTGCTAATGTAAATCCACAGTTTTTAAACAATCGGTATTAAGTTTTCCAAACATGTGGGATGCAAATGGGGAAATCAAATGCAAACGCGGGATGAAGTATCCCCAAACTTCAGTAGCAAGTGGATTGTATATTATTTGTTTATAAAGCGACTGATGAGATAAAGAGGTTATACGTTATTTGAGTCGTGTTAGCGAGAGGGGTAGCTGACAACAAATGGGCTTTAGGATACTTTTTTAGATCCACTATGTATCAGAAGTCGCTTGTTTCCTGAAGGTCTAAGAAGTTTCTTAAAATGCGACAGGTGTTCAATAACACTTGCTTCTGACCTGTTGTCATTGCCCTACTGACTAGGATATAATCATAAGTCTGAATAGTAACATCCTACTATAAGATGCAAGCTGCATTTTTCAAAATGGGCGCTGAAATTTATTTATAGAAAGGCATACATTCTGTTGAGGATCCTACTATAAGTTTAGGGTTTGTTAGGCAACATATATGTAGTATCCTAGAGACTAGCTTCAGATCTGGGTAACAGGTATTCTTCTGAAAACACCTTTCAAACGCAGGATGCATACTCCACATTTAAGAGTAATAGAATTCATGCACAATGTCCCGAACAGGAACTTTCGAGTTAGTTGTTCTTTCCAAAACCGTTAAAAATTTAAAGTTTCTATATCTGTCTGTTCTAATTCAGGGTAATTGCTAGATCTTGTCTTCTCTAGTTCGAACCACGCAGCATCTAAATTGTTTCGGTTCCTTTTACCCAATACACGCGACAAATAGTTAGTCACGTCTTCCAGTTAAAGAACTTTGGTGAGTTGTTGGTTATATAGCTTTACACGCATTATTTAAGTAACATGGTCTCTCAGCTTTCTGCTTCTTTTTCCTTTTTATATTGACCCGATGAACATAAATTGCATCTTAGTTTGGTGAATTCCATATCCAGCCAGATGTTCTATCGTAGACTCCGATCCCTTCCTGGGGCAAAGACTGCATTTTTTGTCTTGATTATGCTGCACAACGTTCTAACGGTTGCCACATGAACAGAATGCCTTTCCAGGTATTAAAGTTTTCCTGGAATTCCGCTGCTTGCAACAACTTATTAATGTCTGGATGTATTTCCAGTGAATCTGGTACTTGATGTTCATTATCCCAGGCATCTGTGCTGTTAGCTTTTGTCAGTTGCTGAACCTCTGCTTCTGCCTCTGTCAGTATCAGGCCACCTACCTCTAGAAAATCGGTCAATGTTGGATTATCAACAGGTTGAGAAAGGACATCAAATCACACTATTTGATCGTTTTACGCGGCTTTTTCTGACTGATGTCTATTCATCTCGTTTTTCTAGGCCAAATCAAGCTGTTCTATAATCAACATTGCACGATCTTCTGAACTATGCAGATAAGTGATTAGGTTTTTTACCTCAACAATATTTTCTGTTATTGCGACTTTATTTATATGAGGATATACTCTTTCATTGTGGTATCCCACTTTATTCTCTCCTACGATCTTCCTTTTGAGTTAGTTGACTGCGATTAGATAACCCTGTCTGTGGACCGTAACCATGTCTCTAATTGTGCCCCGACAATCTTCTTTAAAAACTAAAGGTGAAAGCATTCACAGCAGTTATTTGGTGATTGTGAATTCTCTTTTGTTAAAGCTCTTTCGTATATAACGAACACATTCTCATCTCGTATCTTGGGCTTCGCTCTCGAGTTTCTCCCTAAAATTTGATGTCATTCCCATAAATTTATATTATTATAATTCATAACTGACATTGATATAAAAATTAAAAAAATTGTTATCATAATCATGTAGGGAATTTAGAAATAAACCCTTTTTTTCTTTTGCTTTTTTTCATATTCTACATTATTTGACTTAAAAGGTTCATTTTCGTGTATTTTTTGGAAGTTTGTAAATGCTTTAACTGGGGTAATTTTTGCTTTTATGAGAAACGTCATCAGGATAAATTGTTCAGCTTTTTAAATTTTATATCCAAAATAGCTGGCTAACGAACATGACCTTTAGTAACAGAGGCCAATCTAATAGAATGATTTTTTCAAAATTTATCGTGCTCACGGATAGACAGGAATACATAAATACAGACAAGCCGACAGACAGACACATTTGTTAAAAACTGTTTATCTTATTCAAGGGGTCTCAAAACGTGGACATTTGACAAAAACTAGGGGGGGGGGGAGAGTGTTAAATTTTACAAAAATCTAATACCTTCTGAGAATGTAAGATGAGAATGTAAAAATCGTTTACTTTCATTGATGATATTATAGCTTTTATACACTGGCCTTCTACCAAAAAGATATGTTTATTTATACAGAAAAATGTATCGTGGGGAGTTCTTATACTGAAAAATTATTTCACATAATGTGCATTAAATCTAAAGAAAGTTGTTTTCTGTTTAAAAAGTTGAATTCACACTAAGATATTAGACATAAGTATACTGAAAAAAATTAATCTTCGACTTCTTCTTGCAGAATGCAGTTCACGGTCCGACATGAATCCTCACCGTAAACATAATCCTAGTCCTTTTTTTTCTACTGGCAATCTGTTCCTTCTAGCAGAATTCTGTTCGCAGATCGACAAAAATCCTAACAGGGAACGCAATTCTGGTCCTCCTTCTTCTTCTGCTGGCAGACAGCATTCCCCTGACCAGAATTCTCGAGATGAGGCTCGTTTTCGTGCCAGGCCCAGATCTGTAGTTAAAGTGCCTCTGTCTATTGAAGTGCTTGGATATGTACTTGGACAACTCGGATATATTCGGCTAATTCCCCGCAAAAATGAGGGCCTTCAACTCGAATTTCAAAAACACGTTTTTTTGTCGGTGTACCAATTATACTGCTAAAAACCGCAAATACTATTCTCTCAAGCTTAACCAAGAAAGTATTGCATTATCAGCAGCCAATAGTGATATTTATGCAATATTGGAGTATAGCGGGGTTCTTCGTGGAATATATCGGAATAATTATTGGCATTCGAGTGTAAAACTAAATATGATAAGCGGCTTACTTGATAACTTAACACCAGATGAAATTAGTGATTGTCCAGTGGGCGAACTTCACCCAATCCTCCCAAACAACTTTCATAAAGCTTTTGCAAATTACGATTCACTATATTCCGAACAGAATCTCAATTGCGAACGCAATAATGATACTTCTTCTTTTTCCAGACAACATTCACCTGAACATACATATCCTCAGAAGCCTGCTTTTCGTGCTAGGTCCATGTCTCCTCAAGGCAGACCTTCTTCTGAGCAAGTACTTGGATATACAACAGAGCAACTTGAATATATTCAGCTTGTTTCTTATACAAATCAAAACAAGCGATTCAAATTTCGAAGATACGTCTTTCCTGCCGTTAAGAGCATTCGAATGCGAATAAATAGTTTGAACTATGGGTTCATACAAACACGTGAATATCTTGTATTATCGACATGTAATGTTGACGTTTTTGTAATAATGGATGATAGTGACTCTCTTCGTGGAGTCTATAGGGCAGATAAAGCTAGTCGCGAATAAAAATAAATATGATAAGAGGCGCAGTTGAGAAATTAACTTCAGATGAAATCAGCGATTGTCCAGTTGGAAAAATCACCCAATCTTCCAAAACAGTTTTATTAAAGCTTTTGCAAATCGTGATTCAGTACAGTCTAAATGGAAAATTAATCTCGAAGATAATCCAAGTTCTTCTTTTTTGATAGAAAAATCCGCGTAAGAGGACTTCATCTGAGGAGGCTTATCTTGATGCTAGGTCCATGTCTCCTGCGGGCAGACCTCTTCTGACCACGTATTTGGATATGCTATCGAAAAACTTAGATATATTCGGCTCATTCCTCAGGAAAATCACAACCGGCAATTTGAATATATTCAACAAATAGCAGTAAGGCGCGAGTAAAAATAAACATAATAAGCGGTGCAGTTGACATAATGACTGCAATAGAACACGAGGTATGCGATGTAGGTAATAAATGCCCAATCTTTCCCCGCTGGTTTAAGGCAAATATTTTCAATGAAGATTCTCTCTCTTAGTCATTTACGGGTCTGCTAACATTTTTAATTTAGGTTTTAAAATAGAAGTTACTAACACTTTTCAATTAAAAATATTAAGTTAAATGCAGATAAACTGCAAAATGTAGAATTTTCACTTTCATAAATTATAGAATTTAACGATTCAGATTTCGTTCCAAAAATATAAATTGACATTGAAGTATCCTTGTAAAGCCACAACATTCTATTTTAAAATGTTGAGAAAACTGAAAGTTGTTATAAATTTTATGAAATTTAAGATGATTTGAAAAACTTTTTCAAAATTTCTAAATGTGTTTTAAAATGTATGAAAGGCCAAATTTAGTCAGTACATACACTTCCTTCAATTATTTGAAATCGTTTCAAGTTGTAGATTAATTAAAAATTATTTTAAAACCTCTATATATTTTTTAAAATTACACGAATTTTTTCTACATATGATAAGTATTAAACTGCTATTTATACATCAAAATTCGGCTTCCTTGTTTACAAATAAAAAAGGTTTAAATAAAAGAATTACAATTTTAACGTTCAAGGCTTTCTATGTCAAACAATTAAGTTTCAAGTTTTTGATTTAAACAAATTTTTGATTTAAATTTATTCGTTTTTAATGAACAGTCAAATATTGGTAATTCTTAAATAAATAATAATTCTTCCTCTTTTGAATTAAAACAATTCAATAATAAATAGGGTACAAATTGTATATTTTTTACACTGGAACAATATTTTAAGTTAAATAAAAGTCTTTGATTACAAATATATTATGAACTTATTTTAAAGTTAAATTATAATTAAAGTTGAAATCTGAAAATACTTAAAGTTTTTATGGATTTAGAATCGTTTTGTCAAATGAATTATTATTCGCTTTTTAATACTTAAAATGAAGAATCATTTCTGAAATAATTTATTTATCTTGACAGTTGAAGGGTTGCAGTGCAGAACTAGATAACTAAGATGATCGAAATTTTTTAGGAGAGCGAAATAACATTCTTTGAAATCAAAATCACCATACAAAGAATTTTCAGTGTATACCAAAAGGAAAAACTTACGTCTTAGATTTTGAGTTGCTAATTTGAGAGCAGTTGAGTCTGATTAGAAAATGTTAACCAATTTCTAGTAAATCGTCCAAAACGCTGAACGTTGAAATTTCATTGGTTTTTAAAATAGTCTTTGGATAGCGAATACAAATCTATTTTTCGAAACAGTCACATTAACAGCCATATACAGTGAAACTCTTCCATAGCGCCGATTTTGGCGCTGTCTATAGGTGGGAACTGAATTTTTTTAGCACGCTCCGCTTTTGTTTTTTCACACCTGAGTCCTCGCCTGAGTGACACCCGCAAAGCCCGCGCAGATCCTGTTACACCTACCTACGGTTTGGTGTCGATTCTCGGAAGGGATATAGAAAAAAGCGCTATGGAAGGGTTTCACTGTGGTTAAACTGTCAATCAAAAGAGACAAATTTCGAAAAATAGTATCGTTCTTTACGGCTAAGTGAAGTTTTCAAGGCGAGAAGATTAATGTTCAAAAAAATAGTTAAAATTGTAAGCAAATAGTGTAATTTTAAAGAAAAGGAAATTAATTTTTAGAAAACTGCCAAGGACGGTAAATGTTTGAAAAAACATAATCTTCAGTTGAAACTTAGTTAATTTTTGAAGCAAATAATTGTAATTTTAACGAGATATCTGACTTGTCAATCTGAAAAGATGAATTTTTAAACAAAAGTCTAATTTTTTAATTAAAAAGTTTAAAATTACACCAAAGTGGGAAATAAGGGAAGGATCATGCACTGCGTCAGTGGCTAGACCCCTGGAGACTTTCTAACACTTTTTCGAATTTGATTTATTTAATTCGTGGATGTAGAATTTCATTGCACATCTTTTTCCGCAGGCCGCGGGGTCCACAATTGTCATTCAGGCGAGCACAGAAGCGTAAACAAACAAAAGCGGAGCGGGCTATAGTGAGTAAGTTCCCACTCACCGTCATCCCCAAAATCGGCGCTATAGGAGAGTTTCACTGTATTTTTGACAGGAATAATGTTTTTTTTGTAAATATGTTACCTTGTATTGCACAGTTCAGCCAAAAAATGAATTTTTTTTAATTTGAATAATATTTTTCACGATTAAATCAAAAAGTATAGTACTCTTTCACTTATCGTGTGAGTTTGGGACTAGAATTCACGTGAGGTGCGTTTTCCCATCAGATATAAACTCTTTCTCTAATTGCGTTTTACCCTTAGATCTAATTCGTTCAAAAAATTGAAGCTATGCAAACATGTTTTTTTCCAAATTTGACATTTGAAGACATAAGTAGCAGAGAACATCTAGAGCTTATTATGTTAACTTTACATACTTATCCTAAATTTGTTATGGGTTATTACCAGTCACATTCAGAAAATCTTCATCCCTCATAACTCCCCCTCCCCCATATTTTTTAGAACTGTCTGGAAACCCAAACAATATGTCTGCAAAACTTAGTGCCGGTGAGTTAAAAACTGTGGGTTTTCGAGTTCGATTCCTGACTCGCACTCTCGAAGAGCCTCTGCGGTCCATGCGGTGAACACTAGCCTACCAAGGAAGTTGTTAATCTCCGGAGAGTCGTGGGACCGGTATCTCTAGAGAAAAAGGTTTTTCTAAGTACTTAAAGCTGTTCGGAACCCACCTTAAACTGGAGGTCCCCGTTCCACCACCAATGGAGTGTGTGGCTTATTTTTACGAAAGTTGCCGTATTAAAAGAAAAAGATGACAGGCAGGAACCGAAGTAAAGACAATTGCGTCTCAATCAATTAGTCCAAAAACGTCGAATTTTGATGAACTCGGTGACATTTAATTTTCGGATAAACCCAATATCTTCCATTTGAGATAAGAATGTGATTATAATAATGATCGTAATAAAAAAATGTAAAATGATACTTTTATTTGCGGAGAATAATCTTGATACTGATTACATCGTTCTCTCAGATATGTGTGAAGTAACGACTACTTATGTATATATTTGTAGTATGATGATGAAATGGAATATTTCTGAGATACAATTGCAAACCATTTTATTCACTAAAGCATTACTCAGTTTTTTATCTTCATTGCTAAAATGAGGACCGTCTATATGTTTGTTTTTACTTCGGTGTTCATCGTTTATTCTATTGGTGAATATAATAATTTAATATATCTCTAATTTTAATTATATTTTATGTAACATACCAGGCAGTCTGATAAGTCCCTGAAAAATGAAACACGGAGACGTTTTTTTGGCCAAAGTCGGTTTTATGTTTCAACATACTCTCCTTTTAGGTCGATACAGCGAGTCCACCGATTTTCTAACTTTTTGATACCGTCCGAAAAGTACTCGATCGGAAGGTCTCCCAAATACGCCTCAGTTTCAGCTATGAGCTCCTCGTTTGAGTAAAAACGCTTACCGTTGAACCATCTCTTCAGGTTAGGGAACAAGTAATAGTCGCTGGGGGCCAAGACTGGTGAATACGGTGGCTGAGGAACCAATTCGAAGCCGATTTAATACAATTTTGCTTGTGAAACGAAGCATAAATAAACAGGCGCAGTGTCGTGATGACAAAGCGGTTTTTTCTTCTACAAATTTGGTCGTTTTTTAAATAGTATGCTCCGGTTATGGTTTTACCTTTTTCAAGATAGTCCACAAATATTATACCATGTGCATCCCAAAATACGGAGGCCATAACCTATCCGACCTATTGTTGCGTTTTTGGACGCTTCGGAGCACTCATTTTTGGTCCACTGTGAGCAAACGCGGCACCCATCGCGCGCAGAGGTTCTTCATGCCCAAAACTGAATGCACGATATTGACCACACGTTCCAATGATATGCCTACAGCATTAGCTACCTCTCTCAATTTCACTTTGGGATCATTTAACATCATATCATGGATTTTTTCGACATTTTCTGGTGTAGTGACCTCTTTCGGGCGCCCAGATCGTTCAGCATCAACTGTGCTCGTACGTGCGAAACAAAGTCTTTAAAGTTATGAGCGGAACGTTCAAGCGAAACTTTGACTTTCTTATTATTATAATTCACCACAACATTTTGGCTAAATTCCATCTTGTTAGGAGAAGTTGTGCTTGCTCTTATCTCATATTTAAATAGCAGCGCATTAAGTATTCATCGCTTTTTAACACTTCTTTATACATTTTTTTTACTTCACTATAATTTGTATGGGTTTCAACTGCTCTCCTTAGCGTTTTTTCTTAATAATAAGGTTTCGATGCGCTTTGAATTCGCCCAAAGATATCAGACATGAATGTGGTGAAAAAATGAAACTTTGATTTCTTCTTGCAGAATGCATTTCACGGCTCAACGGGAATTCTCATACTGATCGTAATTCTAGTCCTTCTTTATCTGCTGAGAATCTATATCTTCTTGCAGAATGCAGTTCACAAATCGACGGGTATGACAATAGCGAACGTATTCCTGGCCCTTCTTCTTCTTCTGCCGCGAGAAAATATACGCCAGAACAGACTTCTCGAGACGAGACTCCTTTTCGTGCTAGGTCCAGATCTCCTAATAGTATTCCCCCGTCTATTGAAGTGCTTGGATATTCACTTGAGCAGCTTGGATATGTTCGCCTTATTCACCGCACCAACATAGGCCTTGAATTCGAATTTCGAAGATATGTTTTTCCTATCGGTAAACCAATTAGAATGCGAGCAGACCTTAAGTACTATTCTCCCGTGCCAAACCAAGAATATATTGGATTATCAACATCCAATCATGACATTTATGCAGTATTAGAGTGCAGCGGTTTTCTTCGTGGAATATATCGAAAAAATATTCAAAAATCGAGAGTTAAAGTAAATATGATAAGCGACACAGTTGATAACTTAACACTAGATGAAATCAGGGATTGCCCAGTAGGCAAACTTCACCCAATCTTCCCAAACAGCTTTTTTAAAGCTTTTGCAAATTAAGATACACTACAGTCAGAACAGGCTCCCAATTATGAACGTAATCCTGATTCTTCTTCTTCTGCCAGACAGCATTCACATGCGATTGTCTAGTAGGCAAAAACCGGCCAATCTTCCCAAACAGTTTTATTAGAGCCTTCGAAAATCAGGATTCACTGCAGCCTGAATGGAATTCTTATCCCACAGGCAATCAGGGTTCTTCATCTGTTAGACAAAATCCGCGTGAGCAGACTTCTTCTCGGAAGCCTCATCAACAGGCCAGGTCCAAGTCTCCTCCTGGGAGGCCTCCTTCTGATCGACTACTTGGATATACATTAGATCAACTTGGATACATTAGGCTTATTCCTCAGGAAAATCAAAACCGAAAATTCGAATTTCGAAAGTACTTTATTCATACTGGTAAACCAATTCGATTTCGATTAGGACATAATGTCTATGTTCCTGTGCCAACCCGAGAATACATTGTATTATCAACTTCCAATGGTGACGTTTTTGCAATACTGGAGTATACTGGGATTCTTTATGGAATATATTCGACAAATAGTTCTCATTCGAGAATAAAAATAAACATGATAAGCGGTGCAATTGAAAAGATGACCGCAGATGAAAAGAAAGAATGTCATGTAAGCAGATTTTACCCCATTTTTCCTCTTTGGTTTAAGGAATATGTTTCAAATAAAGATTCTCTTCAGCATGTGTATCGTTAATTTCATAGAAAAAGAATGAACAAAAATAGAGAGTTCTTTGTAATCCATAGATTAATCAGAATTAAATTAAAATATGTAAATGCCAGTGTATTATGTTTATCAAGACTTCTTTCGTTTTATCTTTTGCTAAACGCCATAATGACACTCAAATTTTTACTCGCAAATATTTAAACTTGACAGAATGATTCTTATATAGCCCAACTCGCTAATAGAAGTTTAATGATTTTCTTACCTCTAGCGTATAATTCATAGGAAAGAAATTCATTGAGAAAGAAAACGAAAAAAAAAATTTTCTGATATAATAACAAATAACATTGTAATATCATTGCAATGTTTATTTTTTTGTGGTCGTTAAAACCGAATCCAAATCGCTGAAATCGAAGTCGAAATGCATTTTCACCCTATTATTTTAGGTTTTTGAATTAACCTTAAACCAATATTACAATTTAGCGATAGTTTCGATAATCTTAGGGATACGCAAGGCTTTCTTTCATAAATTTTCTTTTTTTTTATATATTACTTTCTTTTATAAACAATGTCTGATACGGTATTGACGATTATACAAGATCTCCATTACTTAGAGGTATTTCTAGTGATAATTATCACCTGCTACTTGTTCAATAGTTTAAAAAGATAATTATACTTTAAGAAATTAAAGTATGATTTGTGAGATGAGAAAATGCTGCACCGCTAGAGGCATACATAGTGTTCAAGTTAAAATTCTTTAAAATTTTTATTTTTAATTTTATTTGATGTTAGAATATTTACAATGCATTATATTTTGTAAACATTGTGCCTCGGTTCACAACTGCTGATTTGGAGAGAAAAAATAAAGTGCGCGTATTTTCTATATCTATAGATTATTCGAAGAACTTTTCCTTCTACCTATTTTTGTTATTTTCACATGTAGTTTAAACAAAAAATTTAATTTTCAACAAAAATGCTTATCGGTGTAGATATAAAGATGAATGTTCTATATGTCATTTGAGATTTTAACCAAAAGATACGTTTTAATCAAAAGATGTAATACTTGATTCTCTTCCTTTTTCCAATTCATCCTCTCCTTGAACTCTTTCGCTAATCTAAATCTTGGTATACTGGGCTATCTTCTCTCTCATCATCATTTTCCTTAATACTTTGGAATTTCTTTCTTTTTTATCATCTTATACCATTTATCATATTTTAATTCCTTACTTATTCTGCATCATTCCATTACGTGTATTTCCCTGCCTCTTCCCTCTAATTCTTTATGGGTTACTCCATTCTCCTCTTCTATATCTCTAGCACTAAAAAACGTTTACCTTCGTTCTTTATATTTTGTTTATTCTAATTGTCTTCGGCGTCTTTCTTTTACTTCCTGTAAACCATTTTTTTCTAACTCCCTCCCTATTAAATTTATCCATTTGCATTTCTTCTCTCACCTTATACTTAGATGTCTTCCAGGATATCCGTAGCGTCCACATAATATATAAATAACTACGTTCTCATTATTCAATCTTTCTTGGACCTTAATTTTCCTATTCCTAACAACTGTTTCATTATCCTTTCTTCTTTTTCCATCCTGTCACTTATATGAGCTCTATGACCCCAATCATTCGCAAGGTATATTCCAATTGTTTTAACACCTGCACTTCTTCTAACTTTACTCGCTTCCATCTTCCACTTCATTTTTCCTTTCTTTGCCCTCTTTTTTGATACCTCATTATATTTGTCTTTTTAACATTTAATTAAAATTTTTTTCCATCTAAGTATTTCTATTAGCCTGTAATTAAGTCCGTCCTCCCTTTTCATTTTAGACTATTTCTCCACTACTTTTTTTATTTTCTCTACGTTCTCAATTTCTTTAAACCTTCTTTTTCTCTTCACAATCCTCATCCGATCCACTTCTATTCCCTACTTGACAAACTTCTATTTTGCAAGTGCACTCTAATCCGCTTTTTAATTCTTCTATCATTTTTTCCCTCTTCTATTTTGATTCTTCTCACCTCTTCTTTGAATTAACCTTTTCCTTACATTGACCAATGCCCTTTTCCTGCTCTTTTTACCTTTGCTTCCTTTTTATCCATATTGTTATTACTTTTTTCTCCCTCTCATGTCACAATTAAAGGAAAGATATCAAAATCTATGGAATCCCCTACCTCCATTTTCTTAACCTACTTTTTAGATCATCGTACACTATCACATTATAAATTACCGAGTCCCTTTTATATATTATATATTCAATATTATATATGACAATATTTTATATTAAAATAAAATTTTTTCCATTTTCGAGATTGTGTTTGTAGCTTTAAACAGACTTTTCATTTTTTTCGTGGTTTACTGAGTAAAAAACATCGGATCATGATATGCACCTCTACATACAGGGATTTGATAATAAGAATTTTTTAACTCTAATTAATTTTTGAAATAGTAATTGCTTTTCATTGTAAATATAAAAAAGAATGATTTTGCATTAGTTTGTTTCAAATTATTCATGAAAAAATACATTACTTCTTAATATCCAAGAAATTTTTTTCAATCGAGACAGTAAACTCATGATAAGTTCCAATCCTCAGGGTTTTACTTATTACAATTTTTTTACAGGATGAATTTAAACTTATGCAATTTTAGATATTTATGCATTTTTATTTATTTGTTTTTCCCTTTTTAGAAAATGTATTAATTTGAATAGATTGGTTCAGAATAAACGACAAAGGACCCCGCACTAAATGTATGGGAAAATGGCTTTCTGTGGATTTAGCTGAAACTTTGTAATTTTTAAGGTTATAAGTGCCGGATGAAATATCCGTGAAAAAATCCAAAAAATGAACAGTTTTAGCTCTATGCGGCGCTACGCGCTCAAGATCAGTGAATAAAACGAATTACAACAGATTTTGTTACAAAACGAATATCAGCATAGAAATCACGGTTCAGATCGTGGTCTGTCATATTTTCGCCTACACCGTTGACTCATATAGCGCGCTTCTCAAAACGATCAAACCCTAAGCGCCCAAGATCTTAACTTGACTAATTAATCACTTCTTCTAAGGCAGAAATGGTACCCAAAGGAACATCAGTAAATAGTACGTACATTCCGATAATTATATTGTACTGTTCTCAAGATTGCCGAACGCTAAGCGCTCAAGATCAGTGAATACAACGAATTACAACAGATTTGTTACAAAAGGGATGTCAGCATAGAAATCACGGTTCAGATCGTGTTCTGTCATATTTTCGCCTACACCGTTGATTCATATAGCGCGCTTCTAAAAACGATCAAACGCTAAGCGCCCAAAATTTTAACTTGACTAATTAATCACTTCTTCTAAGGCAGAAATGGTACCCAAAGTAACATTGGTAACTGGTGCGCTCACCGATAATAACAGTGTACCCTTCGCCAGAGGGCCAAACCCTAAGTGCCCATGATCAGCGAATAGAACCAATCCTAGTAGCTTTAGCGACACAAGCGGTGCCTGTATACGAAACACGCATGAAGAAGTGGTCAGTAACATGTTAAGCCAAGCCAATGAAAATATGAGTCAACACCGTTGACTCATATAGCGCGCTTCTCAGGAAGGCAAACGCTAAGCGCAGAAGATTTCAACTTGACTATGAAATCACTTTTTCAAAGGCCTTTCACAAAAGAAATGACAGACAAACATACCGTCTTCGATGGAAATAATGAGTGAATGCTGCATGATGAACGACTTCTACTTTTTAAAGCAAAAAGCAAACGACTTCAGAATGAGCGACGAACTGAAAGTAAGCCTAATGACTTAAAAAAAGTTGAAACCTCGTCATTCACTTATTATTATATTAAACACACACACACATACGTATGCATATATATATATATATATATATATATATATTAAACAGCATTTACTTATTATTTCCATTGACTATGGTATGCTTAACATTTCTTTTGTGAAAAGTCTCGAGAGCGGATAGTAATTTTATTGGTGAGCTTAGGAAAAAAAATTTCTATCTGTTCCCTGCCTTTCAATTGCAATCAATCGATTCGCAATGAGATAGAGGACCTCCAACGTGACCCAGGTTGTTTAAGACTGAATGTTCTTACACAAACAGGCAGGCAAACGTGCATGTTCTGTAATGATGATGTTAATACTCCAACGCTTTCAATTGAATGTAGAGTTAACGCTTTTATTGTCATGGACATATTCATTCTAGAAGAAACAAGAGCATGATTAAATCATTTGAATGTCCATGCGGCCGCGGCGTTTAATAATGAGGATAGTTTCACTAATGATGAGTTTGAAGCTATTGCTCCTGTAACAAAGGAACAATTTAGAGAATCGTATGCATTTTGTGATCCTCATGGTGCCAGATACGTAAGGAAAAAAGATCTGCTGACTTTCCTTTGCAAAATACATCAAGGTCATTTTGATGTTTTTGTGAAAGTGATTTTCATTATTCGAGCAGGCAAGCTACAAGCATGGCTATTTCTACTGTAAGAGAGTGTTTGATGTAGCGATATGTGCCTGGTAACATTGGATTTAATGCGATGAGCAGGTTGGATGAAAGACACGTGACATCATTCATCAATGAACCTCATAATCCACAACCAGAAATTCTCAGAGCTATTGCTATCATCGATGGAACTTATGCTTATATGGAGAAGCAGCACTAACTTTCGCGTACTTTGACAGTCATTCTGCAAACATAAAGACGTAGCTCGGTAAAAACTGCTCTCATTGTTTCTCCAGAGGGATAAATACTTGAAATACAAGGACCATATTTTTCTGACTTGCGAAACATTGACGCACAAATGCTCATTAACGAATTTGAAAGAGATGTGGAAGGTATGAGAGAATTTTTCGACATTGGTGATATTTTTATAGAGGACCGTGTATATAGAGATGCCCAACCACTTTTAGAACGCTTAGGAATTGTGCCCGAAATACCACCATTTCTCCAACAAGGACAGGGTCAATTGGTAACGGAAGAAACAAACGAAGCTCGGCCAATAACGAAATCTAGATGGATAGTGGAATCCAGAAATGGACACATAAAGTCCATTTTCAAGTTCTTCGAGAAAACCATTCCGATGGCTCATGTACACAATCTAAGGGACTTCTTTCGTATTGCTGGTGCCATAATTAATCGATACCATCCTGTTATCGAGATGCAAGGCGCTACAGAAGAGCTTGCAAGAGAATATATAGCGAGAGCTCTTGAGCCAAATATTGTGCAAGCGCGCGTAGAAGTGGAAAATAAGCGCTACGGAAATGCAAATTGGAATCTCCTGCATGAACTACAAGTACCACAATTTCCTAGCCTTACATTGGAAGAAATATGCGACATAACATTTGGCGTGTATCAAGTAGAACTTGTCCCATCTTACGTTCAAGACAAGCTGCAACGAGAAGAAGACGAGGAGTTTCAACTAGATACGCGACCTAATGAACCTAGTTTGAGCAGAGTACGATTATTTTCTCGTTTACAAAATGCGACAAGGTACCCGCTGTGCATAGCGTTCAATGAGATCGATGACATATGACCAGACAATAATGAAACGCTTCTCGGTTATTACTGCACATGTAAGTCAGGGGCCAGAACTCTTGGCACTTGCGCACATATTGCAAGCGTTTTATGGTTCCCGGGTTATGCACGTCACCAGCAACACGTAAAGTATTCTCAAGCTTCCTTCCTACAAAGGATTCTAGACGCTGCTAATAGAGGTGAACAAGCGAACCCGAATCAAGAGCCAGAAATAGTTTAATATTTTGCAAAAGCTACTGGGATTGGTTCTATTCGCTGATCATGGGTGCTTAGCGTTCGATCCTCTTGCGAAGGGTACACTGTTATTATCAGGATGTGCGCACTAGTTACTAATGTTACTTTTGGTACGATTTCTGCTTTTAAAGAAGTGATTGATTAGTCAACTTAAAATCTTGGGCGCTTAGCATTTGATCGTTTTGAGAATCGCGCTATATGAGTCAACGGTGTAGGCGAAAATCTGACAGACCACGATCTGAACCGTGATTTCTATGTTGACATCGATTTTGTAACGAAATCTGTTGTTATTCGTTTTATTCACTGATCTTGAGCGCTTAGCGCCGCATATCGCTAAAACTGTCCATTTTTTGGATTTTTTAAAGGATATTTCATCCGGCACTTATAACCTTAAAAATTACAAAGCTTCAGCTAAATCCACCTAAAGTCATTTTCCCATACATTTAGTGCGGGGTCCTTTGATATCTAGACACTCCTGGGAGCTAGAAATCCCTGAGATGAGAATTTAGTATTCATAATTATGATAATAAAAAAAAGCAAAGTCAAAGAAATGTCTTTGAAGGGCAATATTGACGCGTGTAATACCATTATCTTATTCATAAGTGAGATAGCGACTGCTTGTTTCTATGTTTATTCTCACGAAGCACTGAAATATTCATTATACCAAACTATACTATTATAGATACAAATTTTTCATTGAAGTATTCATTAGTTTTTCGTCTACTATGATATCATGAGGAATCGTTTCACCATTATTTACCTATGATGTAATAATTTTTAATAACATAGATAGACATAGCCATTAAATTAATCTTGGAAGGTGAATTTCCAGCAAAAACATCATCTCTAAAGAATGAAAATAAATTTTAAACGAAATAGTTAATTAAAAAAAAAAATAAATTCATCAATCTTCCGAAAGATAGTTAAAACTTTTAATAAAATTATTATTTTTTAAAAGAAGTAGATGAACTTCTAAGTCAGAAAGACGCATTTTCAAGAAAATCCTTAAATCTTTGTATTAAAGAAATTCGTTTTTAACAAAATCATTGCATTTTTAACGAGATGGCTTTTCTCATAGGTGCGTTTCACTAGCACCTTCACAACGGAATTTAAATATTTTCCTTGTGCCACAATTTTGGGCCTTTTTTGAGCACCGATCCCGATTTTTGGGCTCTTTTAGTTTTTTCAAACAGCCGCCTTTTGGGTGGAGGTGCTGCTCGCCAAGACCTCCGCTACAGAAAATGGAAAGAATTAAAAAAATTAACCGCGCCAGAATTTTGAGCTTTTTATAGGCTCTTCACAACTGCATAAATTAATTTTGAAAAAACAACCTCTACCTTTTGATAACTGCTCTTAAAATAAAATGTGAACTTCAACCTCACAGTAATACTCTACAATCGTTATTTGTTGCGAAATATTACTAGGACTGTATATTAGTGTGGTCCAAAAACGTGTTGGCCGAAATGTTGGCCGAAAAATCGCCAACATTAGGTACTGATAGAGACAAAAATAGTCATAAGCAACAATAATTTCTTATAACAATTATTTTTGCTAAATTTAAATAATCATTAAGTCACGCCTGATGGAAAATAGACAAAAAGTTAAGAATTTCAGAAAAAAACCGGAACATTCTATCAATAAAGCAAAGAGAATATTATTGAAAATTAGACAAAAAGCCAGGAATATTTGAAAAAACTGCATCTTTCTAGCACTATTCAAATATATTAATAATAATAATAATAATAAATTGTTAGAACAATTAACATTCTTGACTCCAATTAATTACATAACTTATCTTAATTGAAAATTTGACTCAAAGTGAATTTTGTTTAAACTGCAATTTTGTAGCATTTTTCTAATAGAATATTATTAACAATGATAATAAATTGTTTAAACAATCACTCTTGTTTACACTAATAAACTGTCACTTACAGCTAATAAAAAATTGGAGAAGTATAACATTTTTGAAAAAACCGCGTCTTACTACCTCCATTCTATGAGAAAATGGCTAAAGCCAATAATAAACTGTTTAAACAATTTATCTGAACATGTTATTGGCAGTACGAAATAGCCCTTTTTATGCCATACATAGATTTATGCCAACTAGAACCCTGCAAAGTTGTATGGGGTAATTTTTTTTATATTAAATTTTTTTGGCAGTTTATATTCGATAAATTTAATACAAGTATTTCTAAGGGTTGCGAAATATTTCAAGGAATGTAGGTATATCGAACAGAGATTTGTGTTTGGTAAGTATTTTTTACTAAAATTTTTTTTGCGATTTCAGTTGCAGGTATCGGAGACTTGCATTTGTAAATTTGATAGAAGTAGTTCCTAGGGGTTGTGAAATATTACTGTGAGTTAAGCAAGGTTTAATTAAATGCATTAAGGGTCTTTTTTATTGGATTTTTTTATTATTACCGTGGGCAATTGTGTATAATTTAAAATTTGTTGAGGGTGAACCGTATGACTCTTTTTCATTTGGAGATTTTTCGGCAGTGTTTTGTGAACCCCGAAAAGCTATTGACTTTTTATTTATATTTTTTTTAGTTTTATTTAATATCTATATTTTTATTTGGGTAGCAACTCCATCCCAAAACTTCGTTTTTTTTAACAAAAATATAAGAGCTAAAAATCGATATTGGTGCCAAAGAAGAACCAAAAAAAGCCCAAAATTCTAATATGCTTCAATTTAATTTAGTGCAGATTTTATTTTAAAAGTAGTATTTAAAAGATAGGGGTTGGTTTTTCAAATTTAATTTTTTCAGTTTTTAAAAGCTCAAAGAAGCCCAAAATTCTAACGCGGTTGATGATGTTTCCTTTCAATTTTCTGTAGTTGAGGTGGACTGAGAATGAGTTAAAGTCACGAAAATCATGAAAATCTATTATTTTCTGGTGTTATTGACGCAGGCAATGAATGCTCAAAGTGAAATTTTTTTTCAAAACACAATTCTCAATATTTAAAAAATAATATTAGTTGATTTTTTCTCAGAATGATTTTTCTCTCTAGTTTTAGATGATATGAAGAACTTTAGTTTTGCAGAAAAAAGGGAATTTAAAAAAACTGTTTTATTGATAAACAAGAATCGGTAGACCAAAATGGCTAGCTAACCAAATGATTCTTCCGTTTTATTCTACGACAGGAAAATCCAGTACACTATTTTTTTTAAAAGTTGTGTTGACAGAAACTTATGGCTGACAGAAACCGTAGTAAACAACATTACGGCTGATTCGATTAGGCCAAAAAATTAAATTTTAATTGAATTAGCAACAATCAAAATTTCAGATAAACCCGAAACCTTCCATTTGAGATAAGAATTCATAATTATGATGATCATAATAAAAAATGTAAAATTATATAAAGAAGTTAGAGCGACAATCTTAAAACCTATAAAGTCGTTATCTCACATGTATGTGATATATATGTGAGATACCGAATACTTATGTCTATATTTGTACTCTGATGTGTCAGTGGAATCTTCCGCAGATACAGTTGTTTGCCAAATTATTCACTGAAGCATTAATTAGTTTTTTCTCTACTTTCCGAAATTGAGGATGGTCTATAATTTTTTGCTTACTTTCGTGTTCTTCTTTATTTCAATTGGTGAGT